>NC_057721.1:46169163-46392338 GCF_004010195.1 Chiloscyllium plagiosum
AGGACATGCAGGTCCTTGGTCTCCTCCATCACCAGACCATAGCAACATGACGGCTGGAGGAAGAGCGCCTCAACTTCCGCCTAGGAATCCTCCAACCACAAGAGATGAACTCAGATTTCTCCAGTTTCCTCATTTCCCCTCCCCCAACCCTTGTCTCAGTCCCAACCCTCGAACTCAGCACCACCTTCCTAACCTGCAATCTTCTTCCTGACCTCTCCGCCCCCACCCCCACTCCGGCCTATCACCCTCACCTTATCACCCTCACCTTATCACCCTCACCTTATCACCCTCACCTTATCACCCTCACCTTATCACCCTCACCTTATCACCCTCACCTTATCACCCTCACCTTATCACCCTCACCTTATCACCCTCACCTTATCACCCTCACCTTATCACCCTCACCTTATCACCCTCACCTTATCACCCTCACCTTATCACCCTCACCTTATCACCCTCACCTTATCACCCTCACCTTATCACCCTCACCTTATCACCCTCACCTTATCACCCTCACCTTATCACCCTCACCTTATCACCCTCACCTTATCACCCTCACCTTATCACCCTCACCTTATCACCCTCACCTTATCACCCTCACCTTATCACCCTCACCTTATCACCCTCACCTTATCACCCTCACCTTATCACCCTCACCTTATCACCCTCACCTTATCACCCTCACCTTATCACCCTCACCTTATCACCCTCACCTTATCACCCTCACCTTAACTTCCTTCCACCTATCGCATTTCCAACGCCCCTCCCCCAAGTCCCTCCTCCCTACCTTTTATCTTGGCACACTTTCCTCATTCCTGAAGAAGGGCTCATGCCCGAAACGTCGATTCTCCTGCTCCTTGGATGCTGCCTGACCTGCTGCGCTTTTCCAGCAACACATTTTCAGTTCTGATCTCCAGTATCTGCAGTCCTCACTTAGTTCTTGATATCAAGGCTAGTCACTCTCCCCTTACCTGAGTTCAGCTGTTCACTCTATACTTGGACCAAAGCTGTGATAAGGGCAGATGAAGAGTTTCTCCAGCAGAAGCAAAACTGAGCATGTGAGAGCAATTTGTTGCTTTGTCACTCCCACTTGATAGCATTGTCAATGAGCCCTTCCACAACCCTGCTTTTTATGGATGGGACGGCTCTGGGAAATTTGACCACATTATTGGGTAGATGCCAGTATTGCGATTATACTGAAACAACTTCACTAATGTCCTTCAACTTCTGGATTCACTTCAGTCTCATGATCCTTGTAATGTATTCATAAGTTATAGGCATGCACAGTGTATATAGATGTCATTAAATTTTGGATGTAGGTTTGCTTGCTGAGCTGGAAAGTTCATTTTCAGACATTTCGTCACCACTCTAGGTAATATCTTCAGTGAGCCTCCAGGCGAAGCACTGCTGGTGTTTCCTGCTTTCTATTTATATGTTTGGGTTTCCTTGGATTGGTGATGTCATTTCCTGTTCTTTTTCTCATCACTGAAGATGTTACCTAGTATGGTGATGAAATGTCTGAAAATGAACCTTCCAGCTCAGCAAGCAAACCTACATCCACAACCTCAACCCGCGCTACAAATCTCACAAAACTCGCTAATGTCATTAAATTCAGGAGCTAGAGCACTTGGTGTCTGACTCCTTTTTCATAAGCTTCCCAGTACACAATAGATGATGGAATTAAGATACAAAAGTACAGGGGCTGTGATGACCTAAAAATCCATGATGAAGTACCCACCCAGTGATAAGGGTCGTAGCCTAATTCATCAAGATGTTGCCTGGGCTGCAGAGATTCAGCTATGAATAGAGACTAGTTGGTTGGAGATTTTCTTAGAGCAGAGGAGGCTGAAAAGGGATCTGATTAAGGTGTGCAAATTTATGAGGGGCATTCATAGAGTAAATCTGGAGAAACCTTTCCTTAGTCAAGGCAGTTTGGAGGAGACTTGAGAAATTTTGTTTCAGGGTTCCGGGTATTTGAAACTCATTGTAGTCAAACAGAAGGCTGGAAGAACACAGCAAGCTAAGCAGCATCAGAAGGTGGAGAAGTCAATGTTTTGAGTATTTACCCTTTTTCAGGACCATTACTTTGTCTATTTTGGATTCCAGCATCTGCAGGGATTTTTTTGTTTCTAATTTGGAACTCACTGTCTAAAAGTGTGGCAGAGGAGGGAACCCTGAAGATATTTAAGATCTACAATGAATGCTTGAAACACCGTAGCACACCAAGTGCTAGGAAACAGAATTCGAATAAATAGATGTTTGATGACTGGCATGGACATGATGGACTGAAGGTTTTTTTTCATGCTGTAAAGCTCTATGACTCAATGACATTCAACTGGGGAGATAAAGACTACCCAGCACAGTAGGGATTGCTTTGATTCACTTGCATTTGTTTTGCAGTTAATGCAACCCCAGGAGTTAGAAACAGCTTACTTTTCACCAGATTTATGTCCCTGGCTTCATGCTGAATGCAACAGCATCGAAGGTTTAACCCTTTGTTAATTTGCTGGGGGAATGAGAAGTATACAACCCTTCAGCCAGACATTTATCAGACACTGACCCTGATTGTCCACCAAGGCAAAGGGGCTCCGCGGTGATGTCACACGACATCACTGCTGACCTTTAACCTGAAGATGGCGGCGCCCGTTGTAAAGAGGGTGATGAGGTTTCCAGTTTTTAAACTCGGGGTTGGATCTTTCCGCGTCGAATCTAGCCTGGCACCAAAGGTATTTGCGCCACCCGAAGCCTTTCATTGTGAATCTGCGGTGACATCCCCCAAACCTGCCCAGGCAGTGAGCCGGAGCAGCGCGGCCTGTGCTAATTGATAGCCGGGGAGTGTGAGGCTTTGCTGCATGGGCTGGCCCCCTGCTTTGGATCCGGGGGCTGTGACACCAACGTTACGGGTACCATGATCATTTTGCCGTTGCAAGATTATCTTGTCTCTGAAACAAAGTCAGAATAATTTCTGTTCTCCCTCTGGTCCCCAGCTGCAACCATACGGCTGGTCTAAGTATGTGTGAAGGGAATATAAATATATCTGGTTGGTAATCTATCACGCAGTGACACTTTGGGTGCAGGGAGGAAGTTGAATCGTTGCTTTTCTGGTCTCCTGAATCAATGTGTTGTGTAATTTAGATTTGCGAGTACTTCATTTTAATATTTAATTCAATTATGTGTACTGCTATTGTTGGCTGTACCTGGATTGTAAACTGATGGATTGTTAGGTGTGTAAGGTAAAAGCAGTGGTTGAATTGCTGCAATTATCATTTTAGATAATTATGGTGCTGCTAGAATTTGCAGCCCCAATAGTATGTCCTTTATAATTTTTTAAAAAATGAATAAATACCTACTTTTAATCAACATGTTCATATATATTATGTGGAGATGCATCTCCAGGGCAAATGGGACTTGAATCTTCCAGCACAGATAGGAAGGGAACTTTGTGGCTGTACTATTTTTGTGTACAAAGTTAAAAATCACATGACACCAGGTTACAGTCCAATAGGGTTATTTGGATGTACAACCTTTTGGGGCACTGCTCCTTTGTTAAGTAGCTAGCTGATGAAGGAGCAGTGCCCCAAAGGTTGTACTTTCAAATAACCCCGTTGGACTATACCTGGTGTTGTGTGATTTTTTAAAAAACTTTTTCCACCCCAGTCCAACACCGGCGCCTCCACATAATATTCTTGTGTAAGCAATTGATGCTGATGATTCTTTTCTTTTGAGTTTATTACATCCAGCTGAATTAGTATTACTTGTGAACCCAGGGAGCTTCATTCTGGCAGAAATTGCTGGCACAACTCAGGTCAGGCAGCATCTATCGAGAGAAAAATCCTTTCTGAAGAAGGCTCACTGAAATATTGACTGCTTTCTCTTCGCAGATGCTGGCAGACTTCCTGAGTTTCTCCAGCAATTTCTGTTTTTGTTTGTTTTCCAGCATCTGCAGTTCTTTGCCTTTTGTTTAGAGCTTCATTCTGACTATCAGTTGAACTGAATCTGCTAATTCAGCTTTATAATGGTGTCCAAGCCAGACAAATTCCCAGCCTATAACGTTTGGTTGCACCTCTCATCAGTCATAGAAGAAAAAAAGAAATCATTGTTCTTTATTTATTATAGAGTCCTAGAGATGTACAGCATGGAAACAGACCCTTCAGTCCAACTTGTCCATGCCGACCAGATATTCCAACCCAATTTAGTCTCGCCTGCCAGCACCCGGCCCATATCCCTCCAAACCCTTCCTATTCATATACCCATCCAAATCCCTCTTAAAAGTTGCAATTGTGCCAGCCTCCACCACATCCTCTGGCAGCTCATTCCATACACGTTCCACCCTCTGTGTGAAAAAGTTGCCCCGTAGGTCTCTTTTATATCTTTCCCCTCTCACCCTAAACCTATTCCCTCTAGTTCTGGACTCCCCAACCCCAAGGAAAAGACTTTGCCTATTTACCCTATCCATGTCCCTCATAATTTTGTAAACCTCTATAAGGTCACCTCTCAGCCTCCAACGCTCCAGGGAAAGCAGCTCCAGCCTGTTCAGTCTCTCACTGTAGCTCAAATGCTCCAACCCTGGCAACATCCTTGCAAAATCTTTTCTAAACCCTTTCAAGTTTCACAACATCTTTCCGATAGGAAGGAGACCAGAATTGCACGCAATATTCCAACAGTGGCTTTACCAATGTTCTGTACAGCCGCAACATGACCTCCCAACTCCTGTACTCAATACTCTGACCAATGCATACCAAACGCCTTCTTCACTATCCTATCTACCTGCGACTCCATTTTCAAAGAGCTGTGAACCTGTACTCCAAGGTCTCTTTGTTCAGCAACACTCCCTCGGGCTTTACCATTAAGTGTATAAGTCCTGCTAAGATTTGTTTTCCCAAAATGCAGCACCTCTCACTTATCTGAATTAAACTCCATCGTCCACTTCTCAGCCCATTGGCCCATCTGGCCCAGATCCTGTTGTAACCTGAGGTAACCCTCTTCGCTGTCCACTACAGCTCCAATATTGGTGTCATCTGCAAACTTACTAACTGTACCTCTTATGCTCACATCCAAATCATTTATGTAAATGACAAAAAGTAGAGGACCCAGCGCTGATCCTTGTGGCACTCCACTGGTCACAGCCCTCCAGTCTGAAAAACAACTCTCCACCACCACCCTCTGTCTTCTATCTTTGAGCCAGTTCTGTATCCAAATCTCCCTGTATTCCGTGCGATCTAACCTTGCCAACCAGTCTCCCATGGGGAACCTTGTTCTTGTTTCTCTGTGGTAAGTCAAAATATACCCATATAAAACAACTCCTTGAAATTTAATAAATTCCATGTATACATACCCTTCTTTACCTGGGAGTGGAGTAAGAGGAAATGACATGAAAGATGAAATAAAATGATAACGAAAGAAAATAAAATGGACAGTTGCAAGTGATATTGGATGTTGAGTCATGGAGTGATCATTAGAAGTAGTGATGGAGCACTTAATTCAGAAGCATTGTGAGATTTTTAAAGATGGAGATGTAGGTGGTGAAATATAGGAAGGGAGTTACAGAATTTTAAAAAATGGCATTCATGTAGTGCTTCAATACAATATATGCTCTTCACTGCCAACAAAGTACTTTGATGTATAGTTAATGTTATAACATAAGAAATGTGCCAGCCAAGTTGCACACAGTGCACTCCCACAAATAGCTGTGTGATAACAACCAAATTATTTGCTTTTGTGATGTTGATTCAGGGATGCATGTTAGCCAAGATCCTAAGGATAACTCCATTGTTCTTCTTTGAAATAGTGCCTTGGGATCTTTTTACATCCATTTAAGAGGAAAGATGTTGTCTCAGTTTTAATATTTCATCTGAAAGATGACACATCTTAAGTAATGCAGTGGAATTCAGAATTTTGTGCTCAAATGCCAGAGTGGGACTAGAACACAGAATGTTGTCACTGAGACAAGCATGTTACCAGTTGAGTCATGACTGACATGTAAGAAAGAGGCTACCAATAAGAAGTGGGCGATTAATGTTGGTTAATTGCTGCAGTGTTATTATAAAGTAATATTTCAAAGACCACAATTGTATCAGCCTACCATTGTTGAGTTGAAGCAATTGTATTTTAGTTTCATTGGAATCAGGCCTTGGTTCATTATGGTATAAATATCGCAGCACTGTACAAGATATTCAATTACAGTTTTACTCATATCCAGCCTAGTCAGTGTATAGTATCACCCTTTCGTCCTAGAATTTGCTTGTTATTGACACCTTAATCAAACTCGCTTTTTCCCACTTTTTTTTCCCTGGGAAGAGCAAAACTTCAAGTTTCAATGGTTGAGTATCTCAGGGTTATTATTAAATTATGCATGTTTAACAAAGTAAAACACTGCAAGGCACTTTACAAGACCACCATCAAACAAAATTAGCACTAACCTACATAAAGAGGTTTTAGGGAAGATGACTAAAAGCTCGGTCAAATTTGTAGGTTTTGAGGAGTATCAAGATATGAGCAACAAAGCTCAGGATGAGCTGAATTTTAAAGAGACTGAACACAGAATTTTTTTTTAAATGTCCATCTGGGTCACATTTTACCAAGTGATGATGTCTGTGTTTATCAGAATATGAATTCTCTTTTAAGGCAAAATGGTTTGAAAATCATAACTTTTAAATTGTTAAACATAATATAATTTATTTTCATGTTTGTTGCAAACCCACTGTCTTGTCGTCAGACTGTGGAATTAATTATCCTTAGATTATTCTACAATAATTTCAGCAATTGCAGTACTGTTAAGCCCATAAAATTTTAACAATCTGCTCTCAATCTCTGTAGAGTGATTGTTAAAAGTACACATGTTAACTTGGCTTAGTGAAAGCATTTGCACCTGAGTCAAACAACCTTGCATTCAGTCAAAAATCACACAACACCAGGTTATAGTCCAACAAGTTTAATTGGAAGCACACTAGCTTTCGGAGCGTCGCTCCTTCATCAGGTGATAGTGGAGGACTCAATCCTAAAACAATCACCTGATGAAGGAGCGACGCTCCGAAAGCTCGTGTGCTTCCAATTAAACCTGGTGTTGTGATTTTTAACTTTGTACACCCCAATCCTTCCTGAAGAAGGGCTTATGCCCGAAACGTCGATTCTCCTGTTCCCTGGATGCTGCCTGACCTGCTGCGCTTTTCCAGCAACACATTTTCAGCCACCCCAATCCAACACCAGCATCTCCAAATCATGACTTGCATTCAGTTCCCACTGCAAAGCCTTCAGCAACACAATACTAAGAATATTTGCATTATTGGAGGTGAAATCTTTCAGCTTACATACAATAGCAAATCTATATGATCTTGTTCAGGTGGATATGGAAACTTCTATGGCACTGATCAAAGTAAGAAATATTTATATCTGAATCAACATCTCCAGATAAAAGACAAGATCTCTCTGAATCTTGAATGTGTTTTGAGTGCTATGTTTGTCTTCATAACAATGCTAGCATTTCAAAAGTAATTAATTGGAAATGGTTTGAAGGTTTTTTTCTTTTGTAATGTACAGCTAAGTGAGGCTACATAATTACATTTTGTCAAATATTTATGTAACCTTTAAAATGTACCAATTTTTAAGTGAAAGTTCTTAAAGGAATGCAATTTTTGGTCATTACCCCCAATGAAGGCTTGGCATTATTGTATTTTCAAGGCTGGATTGCTGAAACATGACAGTTATTTCCTTACTCTTTCTCAGTGCAGAAGACCAACATATGATGGGAATGAAGGATAAGGAAAAGAATGAGATATCAGTGGCTACATTTGGAAATACTTTATGGACGACTGTGTCAATCAGCAGGACAACCAGCACTATAGGCAAAGGATAACATTATTTAGAAGGTTCATATCTGGCACAAATTCACACTGTTCATAAAGTGTAAAGAGTGCTAATTGCTCATATTTATTCTCCATTAAAGGGACCAATCAAATATTTATAGACTTAAATCATATTCCTGACTTTTAGAAAGTGAAACTAATTGAATTCCTAAAAGCCTTTGTAGAGGCCTTATTGGGACCCCATATTTTGCACTGCGTACCAAAAAGAATGAAGTTACAACAGTGTAAATTTTGGGGAGGATTAATTGCACAATTTGCTGCAAACCTATCTCATTATCCATAAAATGTGAAAGAGTGCTGAATGGCTCATGTATTTTGCATTAAAGCAATCAAATAAAAAATCTCCATTATCTCCATAGGTCCAGCAATTTTTTCTTCCCTCCTCAGCACATATCCCCACCTGCAATCTCTGACTTTTTTTTCACTGTAATCTTGAACTCAATTTCTCGTCGAATATTTTCCTCTTAATGGTTGAGTTATTTGTTGTGTCCTCTTTGTCTTCTCTCTCCACCTCTCCACCCCAAATGAGGTTTTACAGTTATAATGTCATTAAATGCTAAAGGGAGAATAATCAAAGAATGAAAAGAGGAAGAGAATAAGGAAACATAGGACTAAAACTTGCAAAAGAGAATGAATGGGTTTGTGGCTTTGTTGGGCTGAGGGGCTGGGGACTGTGTGGGTATTTGGAAAGAAGCAGAATAAAAGAAAACAAGGCGAACCTAGCTAATTTTCTGAAGAGCGATGTTTGTCTTGCTAGAAGTGTGAAGCAATAGCAGCTCTGGTCTCATCCTCTTATTTGATTCAGGCTCTCCTCAATCACTGCTATTCGCATTCCAAGGTACAGTCACTTTACCCGTTCTTCCTCCCAACTTGCATATTAAATCAATTAATTGTGAATGCAATGGGATGTGAGATGTGGTTGTAACTTATTGCGGTCCCACAATTATTGAGGTTAAAAACATATTCTGGAGTGTTGCTTCATCTCTGACTGGGAAGATGTCTAAGGCTCAAAACACTTGAACTTCTTTCTTGTAAGTCCAAATGGAACTTGCCACAACTTCCTGGTTCTAAGCATTTTAAGTTTGATGTAAAGTCGGGTTTTACATGATTTGTTTTGATGTAGTGCAAAACAATGAGTATGGTCCTTAATTGGAAAACTTTATGGAATGGTTACCAATGTCTTAAATTTAAATTGCTGGCTTATTACTTTAGCTTAAATTCAAATTAGGTAGTTGACTACTTCAGACAGAGAAGTTGTTTGATTCCATATAAAGTAGATAGATATGGTTCCAACTTTAATGCAGATAATCAAAATCTGAAATAAAAAGGCAAAATGCTGAAAGTACTGAGATCGGCAGCATCTCTGGAGAAAAATATTCCATACTGTAGAGATTCTATGATTTTATGATTTCAGATCAATGAACCTGATGTTGTTGTATATTGGTCCCAGCTTTTGTCTTTGCAAGACTAGTTGAAAAAGTTGCAACAACAGATTGAATGAATGATAAAGCCATGTTCATTAAAGCTTCTTTATTTTGTATTCCGAGAAATAAAGTCGTTTTTGTTCCTTATCTGTGATTGGAAGAATTTGGTTTCCTAAAAAGAAAATTGAAATATTTATTGCTTTCAAAAAATAACCAGCCATCTTAATGGGATATATTGTTCATGCTAATAATTGAATTGAATATGGATAACATTATTTTTAAACAATTGCACTTTGTACACAATGTATGTTCTAATTCCCAGCATGTCTTTGTTATTTCATATGATATGTTCTTTGAATATTAGATTCTATACTAGCTAAATGTTGTAATTGGAGCAGACCAGCTCTTACTTTGTATCGAAAGTATTTCAGCCATCTTCTCTCTGAATCTTTTGATATTAACTCTGTAATGCCTTTATTTTCTTTTACTGTCAAGTTTCTTTTTTATTATTATTTGTTGGCTTTCAGCTTTCTTTGTTGTCAACATAATTCCAAAGTAACTCCCCTGTCACTTCACCCTATCCCTTTCTTTCTGAGTACTATTTACATGAATGTTTTAATGACAGGATTTTTCAGATAAGAGCAGTTGCCGGTTGATTCTCCCCAACACCTTACCCAATGAATAAAAGATCAGCTGTAAAATTAACATGCTTTTCAACTTTGCTAGGCCTTGTAGTAATTTACGAGTAAATTCGACTTGAGATTGAAAGAATGTGTGTTTACTTGTCACATGCAACAATGCTAGTCACTTTAGCTTTCAGAAACCATGTGTGAAACAGATGTTTTTTTGAGGACACATTACAGTAGAACCACTGACTGGAGAGTACATCCCACAAAAAAGGAATCCCTTACAAGTTACCAGATGTAAAGCAGTGAGGATTTTCCTTATGAGTTGCAGAAATTATACATGCGCGATTTATAACTCTGATTAGACATTTTATAAGCCATCTTTTCTAATTGGAGCAGACTTTTTAAAAATTCTGTGAGCTGACAACATGTCAATGATAGAGTAGATGTATCCCAGCAGTTCTTCTGCATTACTGATCAAGCAAGGTTTTTAATGTGATCTTGTTTAGTTCCAGTTCATGAGAGATGAGAGTTCATGAGATCTTTCCTTCAATTGAATTACAAATTTCAGAAAAGTGCTGAAGTTTCAGATTGCTTTAGTATTAGTGATGCTTATGAAATTGTTTCCTTTTTCAGAGTGTACCATATATGCAATGTAAGAATTATTTAGGCCATGGAAAGATAATGGATATTTTATTAAAAATATATTTTCCTGAAGCAAATGGTGACTCCCTTTGTTTTTAGTAAACCACTGAACTTATTTAACAAAAAGAGTAATGGGACAGAATGCAAATATTAAAATGAGCTTGGACTTGGTTACCTGCGCGTGGCAATTGCAGTGAGAATTTGCAGGAATAGTCTGATGGATGGGATTATGGAATAACAAAATAATTTGTGTCCCAAATGTTAAACAGAAATGGGACATAAAAATGGGACAATGGCACAGGAGAGGAAATCATTCAAGGAGGTCATGTTGGGAGGGTGAAAAATGGAGACAACAGTGAATTACAATGAAATGGAGCACAAAGGAGAAGCTGTGGAGAAACTATGAATAAATGGTTCCAAAATACTAAATGTCAGATTAAGCAAGATAAAGAATCATAGTATGCTATGTTTGTAGTAATCACAAGACATTACTGGTAATGCTTTCCAGAACAGTCTCAATGGAATAAACAGATGAGACCAGATTAGTATGAATTAAACGTAGAGTTGAATGGTTACCTTGACATAAAAGGCCATGTCAGGAAATGTGAAGGAATTTAGAATAATGTTTTGAAGGAAGATGTAATGATATCTATTTTTCAAAACACAACTCCAGAGTTTAGGTTTGAAAATAGATCTAGAAGGAGTAATTGGATTGTTGTGACTGTGACAAGATGAGATTGAGCAAACATTATAGTTGGACTGCGGGAAGGAGATGCACTTTGCAAAGTCAGGAAGAGGGAGACAGTATACCTGTGAATGGAGTAGATGGAAATTTAGAAGCTGTCAAGCATGTGTCTTTTTTTTGGAGTTCATAAACTGCTTATGTTTATTGTCAGACATTTGGATTGAAGTTACAAGCGACAGATATCCAAGACATGGTTTGTGATGGAAAGAACAAGAGCAAAATACTGCAGATGTTGAAAGGCTGTAATTAAACCAAAAATGATACAAATATTCAGCAGGTCTGGTACTGTCTGTGGAGAAAGAAATTGCAGTAGTATTTGAAACATCGCTCCACAATTATTGCTGGACCTATATGTTAACAGCACTTTGTGTAGACTGTGTTTGCTGCCACCAAAATTGCTGGGGGCACACTTGCCCCCACATGAAGTTGCAGTGCCTGTGACATCACAGCCAGCAACACCACAGTTAGTGTTCTGTATCAAGGTATAAGCCCATGAGTAGCATTGAGCAAGTCAAAGATACTTTAACAATTGCAACAACAATAAAGTTGTTCTTTTTCAAACATTTTCCAAAGTACAGGTGCTTGATGTGACTCCACCAACCTAATATTTTAAAGATTGTAATTTTCACAGAATATTTAACCTCAAAGCACCAGTCAAAAATCCTAGGATCATGGGTTATTTTCTGCCCTAGTCTTTAACATTTGGTTGACCCCTGCTTACCACTTCACTCCTCCGCAACCCTCATTGTCTCCCTGCCATTCGCTGCCCCACTTCCTTGCTGTTTGCTCCACGTAATTGAAATAACAGAATGGCAAGTGGGAGGGTGACAATGAAGAATTCACACATGATGGCCTCTGAGGTAGCAAGCAAAGAGCCACATGAGCAAGTGGGTGTCAGCCTTTCAGTGGGTGTAAAATGAAGACATGGGTGGCACCAGTCTCCTGTTCCAGTCTAGCTGCAGGACATAGTGTTTCTATTTTGATTTTGTGATAAGGAAAAGAAGGTTTGGAAATGTTCTTGAAATTGTAAGAATTTTCAAGGAAAGTGAGCAGTTGTAAACTGATGTTTGAACCAGGGAGTGTACCATTGAAACAGAGGTTGGAAATTGCCTGTGTCATAGTGTGAAGACCATTGATGCGAATCTGACTAATTCGAAGTAAATTAATACAGGTATCAATGGTGATGGTATGTTGGACTAAACAGAGAAGAATGACCCTTTTTTTTTTACAATGAAAGTGGAGATGTTTTTGGTTGTTACAGTGTGGAGTGATGGTTGCAGCATCTAAGGCTAGCAAGTCAGAATGTATATTAACGATTTCATTGAGGAAACTGCACATAATATCACCAAGTTTGTGGATGACACAAAGCTGGGTGGGAGAGTATGCTGTGAAGTGGATGCAGCCAAGCTTTAGTGTGGACAAGTTAAGTAAGTGGGCAAACACATGGCAGATGCAGTATAATGTGGATAGTTGTGAAGTTATCCACTTTCATCCCACAGCTAGTTAGGCAGATTATCTAAATGGTAATAATGTGGGAAAGATAGAGATCTAACGAGACCTGGGTATCCTTTTATGATAATTGGTTGAAATAAGCATACAGATACAGCACGTGATAAAGAAGGCAAATGGTATGTTGGCCTTCATAGCAAGAGGATTGGAGTGCAAGAACAGGGATGTCTTGCTGTAATTTATACAGAGCACTGGTAGGACTAAACCTGGAATATTATATGCAATTTTGGTTTCTCCACCTGAGGAAGGATTTTCTGGTTATTGAGGGAGGATAAAAAGCTTTACCAGACTGATTCCTGGATTGATGGGACTGACATATAGGGAGGGACTGGATCAGTTAGGACCATATTCTGTGGTGTTTAGAAGAATGAGGCAGATGTTATAGAAGCCTATAAAATCCTAATGGATTAGATAGGTCAGATGCAGAAAGGGTGTTCTCATTGACCAGGGAGTCCAGAACCAGGGATCACAGTCAAAGGATGAACATTAGTCCTTTTAGGACAGGGATAAGGAAGAATGCAGAGTTATAGGGATAGGGTTAAAGGGGTGAGTCTGGCGGGATGCTCTTGAAGGGTCAGTGTGGACTCAGTGGGCTGAATGGCCTGCTTCCACACTGTAGGAATTGAGCTTGTGGACATCAAAGACTCTCAAGAAAGACGGAAATATTTCTTCAGACTAAAGGGATCAAAAGATAAGGGTAAAAGCAGGAACATGGTACTGAGTTGGATGGTCAGCCTTGATCATATTAAATGACGGAGCAGGTCTGAAGGGCTACTCCTGCTGCTATGCTTTATGTTTCTAGGTTAAAAAAAAAAGAAGTTTTCAAAGATTGGTTTTTGTTAAAAGCAGAAAGGTGGTAGATGGGTTGTGTGTAGAATGTTGGAGTTTGGCAATGCTTACGAATGGAGGTTGGGTCAGGCTGAGGAGCCCGAGCAGATAACGAGGCAAATTCATGGAACTCGAAGTCTGAAGGATAAACAGACATTGTACAAGTTTGAATGAAAGTAGAAGGGAGGAGATTTGGGTTAACAAAATGCTCAAGGTTTTGGTAATGATTCTTCAGAGATGAGATGGTCTCACTGATGTAGGTGAAATCTGGTAAAATCATCTGCTACCAAAATAGATTTTTAGGCAAATTGATTTAAATGTGGACTTCACCATATCTGGGACCTTGTGCTATTTATTGAGAGCACCTCATAGAACATAAAACATAGAAAAGTACAGCACAGAACAGGCCCTTCAGCCCACGATGTTGTGCCGAGGATTATTCCTAATCTAAACTAAAATAAAATAACCTAACCTACGCACCCCTCAATTCACTGCTGTCCATGTGCATGTCCAGCAGTCGCTTAAATGTCCCTAATGACTCTGCTTCCACCACCACCACTGGCAATGCACTCCATGCATTCACTACTCTCTTTGAGAAGAAACTACCTCTGACATCTCCTCTATACCTTCCTCCTAACAACTTAAAACTATTACCCCTCGTGCCAGTCAATCCTGCCCTGGGGAAAAGTCTCTGGCTATTGATTCTATCCATGCGTCTCATTGTATACCTCGATCAGGTCACCTTTCTTCCTCCTTCTCTCCAGAGAGAAAAGTCTGAGCTTAGTCAACCTCTCTTCGTAAGACAAGCCTTCCAGTCCAGGCAGCACCATGGTAAATCTTCTTTGCACCCTCTCCAAAGCCTCTGTATCTTTCCTATAATAGGGTGACCAGAACTGGACACAATATTCCAAGTGTGGTCTCACCAGGGTCTTGTAGAGCTGCAGCAAAACCTCATGGCTCTTAAACTCGATTCCCCCTGTTAATGAAAGCTAAAACACCATATGCTTTCTTAACAACCCTATCCACTTGGGTGGCAACTTTGAGGGATCTATGTACTTGTACATCTAGACCCCTCTGTTCCACACTGCCAAGAATCCTGTCTTTAATCCTATATTCAGCATTCAAGTTCAACCTTCTAAAGTGCATCATTTCACATTTATCCAAGTTGAACTGCATCTGTCATTTCTCAGCCCAGCTCTGCATCCTGTCTATGTCATGCTGCAGCCTGCAATAGCCCTTGATACTATCGACGGGCACCTCCAACCTTTGTGTCATCGGCAAATTTACTAACCCACCCCTCAACCTCTTCATACAAGTCATTTATAAAAACTACAAAGCGTAGAGGCCCAAGAATAGAGCCCTGCGGGACACCAGTTACCACTGACCTCTAGGGAGAATATTTTCCATCTATAATCACACTCTGCCTTCTGTCAGCCAACCAATTCTGAATCCAGACAGCCAGATTTCCCTGTATCTCATACCTCCTAACTTTCTGAATGAGCCTATCATGGGGAACCTTATCAAATGCCTTGCTGAAGACCATATACACCACCTTCATCAACCTGTCATATCACCACCTCAAAGAACTCCATAAGATTTGTGAGGCATGACCTGCCCCTCACAAAGCTATGCTGACATTCTCAATGAATATGGATAGTGGTGAAAGGGAGAGTGTGTTGGTCAGCTGTTGATACAAGATTCACTGTAGCCTAGAAATTAAAGAACTCTTATGTAGTAATATACATGGAATAGAGTAGGAGGCATTATACGCTAAACCAGGTGCTGTTTTATGTTTTGACCATACATGCACAGTTTTTATTCCGATAATAACAGGCATTATTAAAGTACTCATATCCCAAGACATGCAGAAACATTTTATTGCCATTGTATATAATTTCTAAGGGCCAATACAGTAGCACGTTACTGAACTGGTTAGAAATGGTTGAAATTTATAACTTACAATACATGTCTGTTTTCCCTCCCCTGTTCTTCTCTGCAGACTAAAATACTACATCTACATTTTTTGTACAGTTTCTTTTCTTCAAAGCTGATATTTCCTGCTGAAGAAGTTTTAAATCACAAGGTAAAACAGGATCAAACCATGAACTGCAGTTCCATGTAATATTAAAAATGCCAGGTGGACTGTCCCAAGGGTCCTGGCAAAATAATGGAATGAAAGCCTTGTAAAATATATAAAATGAGCAATATGGTCTTATTTAGAGGCATACTGTAAAGTTTTAAGTGCAGTAAGTGTGCCACTTTATCCTTCACAAATCCAAAATTCAGTTTGAAAGGGAAAAATATGCTCTCGTCTAAAATTTTAAAATAATTTCTAATAAATGAGTAACTACTGATTCAAAGATAAGAATGGAAATGATGTGGTTGTGTAGTGGTAGCTTTGAACACTTAAGATATAGATTACAATAGGAAGTCTCTAATAGATTAATGCAAAGATCTTTTCTGTCTGCTCAAAACCTGGGTTCAGAATCACAAAATACTAAGTTATTTGTTTCAATTAAATGTAATCTATTCTCTGGCACTGGATTGTTATGTGATTTTCTTTCCACTCCATAATTAAAGTGGTTTCAGTGACTGCTTCCAGCACTTAGAAGTATGTATTAGGTGAAATACATGGTCTTTCCTTAAACAGATTCCTCAAAGCTTCTTATTGACCATGTGTTGGCAAGTTCCATAATAATTTGCTTTGATTGCAAACTGTTTATTACACTTAACAAAACTTTTGAATTTGAAATTTATTGAATGTCTTGTTAACTCAGCTGAACCAACAGTGCAGCAAGCAGAAAATAAATAAATAGAAAGATTGTTATAAATTGGCTTTATAGTTTTTTTTCTTTTAACTTGAATTCAAGTAAAAACATGCAAGCTACTAAGTGTTTCCTCATTTCCAAAATGATGCAGGATGTTATCAGAAAAACAGTGAATTATTTGGAGGGACAAAGTAAATACATTATAAGTCAATAATTGGCCCAGAATTTGATGGAGTGTGTCAACTCATAACCTGCCTTGTTCGAGGTTTGCGTAAAGATTTGTCACTCGGTCGCCAGTTCCTGTGATAGTGGGTATGTTTGCTGAGCTGTGAAGTTGATTTACAGACGTTTCGTCCCCTGCCTCGGTGACATCTTCAGTGCTTTGGAGCCTCCTGTGAAGCGCTGCTATACTGTCTCTTCTTCAAATGATTTGGCTCTGTTCCTGCTGCTTCCGCTTGCCAGCTCCGGTTGTTTGTTGTAGTGGCCGGTATATTGGATCTCGGTCAATGTGTTTGTTGATGGAGACCGTGGATGAGTGTCATGCTTTTAGAAATTCTCTGGCTGTCCTCTGTGTAGCTTGTTCTATGATAGTTGTGTTGTCCCAGTCGAATTTGTGGTCCTTGCAATCTGTGTGTGTGAATACTAGGTACAGCTGGTTGTGGTGTTTAGTTGGTGTTCATGGATCCAGATTGCTGGTTATCTGCCTGTTTTTCCTATATTGTATTTCCTGCAGTCTTTGCATGGAATTTTGTAAATTACGTAAGCCTTGCAGATGATGGGTATATAGGGTCTTTTATCCTGGTGAGTTGTTGTCTGTGCGTGACTGTCGGTTTATGGGCTGTCATGAATCCCAGTGATCGGAGAAGTCTGGCCGTTAGTTCTGAGACAAAGTCTATGCCAAGAACGATACCCCCGCAACTTCATCCACAAATGCCTAACAGACAAATAACGTGACGATCACACGACCAGCGTGACTGTCCCAGATGAGAAGGACCACAAACTTCAACGAGGACAAGACAACGGTCATAGGACAAGCTATACATAGGACAGCCAGAGAATTTCTGGAAGCATGGCACTCGTCAACAACCAAGTAGACCTAAACGCAATAAACCGACCACTGCAATGAGCAACTGGAAGCAGCAGGAACGGAACCAAATAAGTTCCAGAAGTAACAGTACAGCAGCACTTCACAGGAGGCTTCAAAGTACTGAGGATGTCACCCAGACGGGACAAAACACCTGCAAATCCAACTTCTCAGCTCGGCAAACATACCCACAACCGCAGCATGCCTTGTTAGACTTTACCTCCCTTCAACTTCAGCTAAAATCTTTTGCCTTTAGGATTGCTGGAAGTGGGAAGTAATAATTGCCTGTTGTGAAACTGCGAGGAATTCAAGGCATCTAGGACTTTGGCAAACAATCGGACTCACAATATTCTTAAGCAATTTAAAGAACAAAGAGGAAAGGCAGTGAAGGAATCCCATGACCTAGGAGTTAAATTGAATTAAGAAAGAGAAACCCCGGAAACATGAAAATTTGAATTGAGGAAAACTAAAAATAAAATTTAGCGAAGTATTATTTTTAAAAAAAGAACCTATGAGATCATAGGAATAAGTATCAGTAATTTCAATTCCTTTCCTGCTCTGGAGAAATCAATTGGCTTTGCAGGAACATCATTAAATGGACTTTTAACGATGCTACCTATCCTAACTGTGTATATTCATTAGGAAATAGCAGCATTATCTTGAAATTCACGGTCTTTTGCTCCTATTTTCACAAGCCTGGTGGTTAAAATCTTGTAACAAATTGTGGCAGTTTGGACCTCCTGAAGTGTATCAACTTGCGAATTGTTGAGTGGCTTTATAGCCAGAGTAATATAGATGTTAAACTCATCTTTATTTTCCAAACAATTTCTGGGCCACTAAGTGGGGCAGAACAGTGGCTCAGTGGTGAGCACTGCTGCCTTGCAGCGCCAGGGACCCGGGTTCGATTCTAGCTTCAGGTGACTGTCTGTGTGGAGTTTGCACATTCTCCCCGTGGCTATGTGGGTTTCTTCCAGGTGCTCCAGTTTCCTCCCACAGTCCAAAAAGATGTGCAGATTAGATTAATTGGGTCAAATTGGGAAACTGGCACAAACAACATAGAATTTTAAGCACAAATTGGGTCAGGTGAATTGGCCATGCTAAATTGCCCATAGTGATAGGTGTATTAGTAGGGAGTAGGTGAATGGGTCTGGGTGGGTTACTCTTTGGAGGGTTGGTGTGGACTTTTTGGGCCGAAGGGCCTGTTTCTGCACTGTAGGGAATCTAAGCTATCTAAACTCTAAAGTGCTATAACAGTTCATCAAATAGAATACCAAAAGGGATTATATGTATTGGTAGCATCATTTTCAATTCCACTCCATTGCCTGAAGATGCAATCTTTTTCAGTGCTGTCATACCATAGGAAGCATGGAGTTAAAAGTGGAGCTGTACTTACAACAAGTGTGTGATTCAGATGGAACCAATATAGAAAGTGTAGAGATTGTTGTTTCTGAGTTTCACTTTCATTTGAAATTCAATCTTGGGAGCTTAATGTACCCGGTTTAACCATAAAATTAGGCTTGAATGTCCATGTACATCTCGCTTACAACATGTGGGGGTGGGGGGGGTGGCAGTTGTCACACGGCAGGTATTTCCTTAAGATATCGAGTTATATCTACCATTTCAAATCTTCTTTTATTATTTTCACATGCATTTTGCCTTACTGGAAAATTTTAAGTGCTCCGTTTTAATTATTACTTTTAAAACATGTTTTACATGTAATGTTTATATTGTCCGCTCTCTTCGGGATACCAAAACTTGTTCAAGGCCATGTGCCATAATGAAGAAGCTACAAAATTTAATTACTGTTGCATCTGCGCTACTGACTACACAATCCAACAACTCAGGAACAATGTCAATCCTATAAAATGTGTTCCTTGCTACTGAGAGTGCCCTAGAATGATCTGCAAGGCAGCAAGGGCCATTAGTCAGTTTACTGGGCAGTAATAAGATTAGATTAGATTCCCAACAGTATGGAAATAGGCCCTTCGGCCCAATAAGTCCACACCGACCCTCCGAAGAGTAACCCACCCAGACTTATTTCCCTATAGCACCTAACACTATGGGAAATTTAGCATGGCCAATTCATCTAATCTGCACATCGCTTTGGAATGTGGGAGGAAACCGGAGCACCTGGAGGGAACCCACGCAGACACTGGGAGAATGTGCAAACTCCACACAGTCGCCCGAGGCCGAAATCGAATCCGGGTCCTTGGCACTGTGAGGTAGCAGTGCTAACCACTGAGCCATCATGCTACCCAATGGGTTTGGCATGGAATAATGCAGGCTGGAGCAACAATATATTTTAAAGTCCAATATTGCACTGGTTTCTCAAAGGATTATTGTTTACAAGAATTATGTTGGATAACATTGTTCCAGGCAGCAGAGAGGCGCTGGAATAGGAGGGCTCAGTGAGCTGTAGTACTCTCAGCTGACAAGGGATGGGCCTCCAGTCCGAAAAACAACCCTCCACCACCACTCTCTGTCTCTACCCTCAAGCCAATTTTGTATCCACTTGGCAAGCTCTCCCTGAATCCCATGTGATCTAATTTTACTAATTAGCCTACCATGCGGAACCTTGTTTAAGGCTTTACTAAAGCCCATGTTGACAATATCTACTATTCAGCCCTCATCAACATTTTTGGTTACATCCTCAAAAAAACTCAAATCCAGTTTGTGAGACATGATGTCCCATGCACAAAGCTTTGCTGACTATCCTTAATCAGTCCTTTTCCCTCCAAATACGTATAAATCCTATCTCTCAGAATCCCCTTCAACAACTTATCTACCATTGACACCCGATTCATTGGTCTAGAGTTCCCAGGCTTCTCCTACAGCCTTCCTTAAATAAAGGGATAAGATTAGCCACCCTCCATTCCTTGGCACCTCACCAGTGGCCATAGATGACACAAATATATTTTCTAGGAGTCCTGCACTTTCTTCCCTGACTCTCCACAATATCCTGGTTCAGGTCCCAGAGATTTATCCACCTTTGTTTTTTAAGACCTCAGCACCTTCTGTATTGTTGACTGTTTTGAAGACATCAATATATATTTCCCCGAGTGCCCTAGCCTCCATGTCATTTTCCACAATAAAAACCAGCCTAAAATATTCATTTAGTATATCTCCCACCTCCTATGGTTCCACACATAGACAACTTTGTTGATCTTTTAAGGGGCCTATTCTTTCCCTAGTTGCTCTTTTGCTCTTAATTTACTTTATAGAATCTCTTTGGATTATCCTTAACCTTATCTGCTAAAACTATCTCATATCTCTTTTTGCCCTCCTTATTTCCCTCTTAAGAAAGATCCTACACCCTTTATACTCTTCAAGAGATTCACTTGATCCCAGCTGTCCATTCCTAATTTATGCTGGCTCCTTATTTTGACCAGAGCCTGAATGTCTTTGTTTATCCAGTTAAAAATCACACAACCCCAGGTTACAGTCCAACAAGTTTATTTGGAAGCACTAGCTTTCAGAGCGCTGCCCCTTCATCAGGTGATTGTGAAGCAAGATCATAAGACACAGAATTTATAAAACAAGGTTACAGTGTCATGCAAGTAAAATGATATATTTAACAAACCTAGTGTCTTGTTAAGTCTTTCACCTTTTGGGATGCGTTACAGGTTTTGGTTTATTAATATGTAAATCCTAGAACTTCTTTTGAGTCACATTCTCAAGATAACTTAAGACTTTATTTTAAAGAAAAAGGTGGCATCTCAGCTCAGACAATGAATTAAAGGTGTGGGATCAGAGTCTGTCTGTATCCCAATCTTGAGTCAGACTGGTTCTGTTTCCAAAGTGGAATTTACAAAATATTATATGGATTGACTGCATTGTCTGCCTGCAGATTGTGCATTTTTTGAGCAAAATAGAATGTATCTGCATATATAATTCTGCACATACAAGTTCACCCCATTGACTTGTATTTGTGTGTGTGTGTGTGTGTGTGTTGTGATTGAGTGCACATGAGAATGTGTATTTGCATGAGTGCAAGCTTGGTAAAGTGTGTGTTTGATTGTGATTGGGTATAAGCCTATAAGAGGGTGCATGCGTGCGTGGGTGTGAGTGTGGGGGTGTATGTATGAGAGAGAAAACCGAAACCTGTAACCCATTCTAAAAGCTGAAAGCCTTAACAACAATCTAGGTTTGTTAAATCTATAATTTTACTTACATGGCATAGTAATCTTGTTTTATGCTGTGTCTTATGGTCCTGCTTCGCAACCACCTGATGAAGGAGCAGCGCTCTGAAAGCTAGTGCTTCCAAATAAACCTGTTGAACTATAACCTGGTGTTGTTTAACTTTGCTGAAAATGTGTTGCTGGAAAAGCGCAGCAGGTCAGGCAGCATCCAAGGAGCAGGAGAATTGACATTTCAGGCATGAGCTCTTCTTCAGGAATCAGGCTCATGCCTGAAACGTCGATTCTCCTGCTCCTTGGATGCTGCCTGACCTGCTGCGCTTTTCCAGCAACACATTTTCAGCTCTGATCTCCAGCATCTGCAGTCCCCACTTTCTCCTGTTGTTTAACTTTGTCCACCTCAATCCAACACCAGCTCCTCCACATCATTTGTTCATCCATCGTTGCCTACACTTTTCAGTCTTACCTTTGACTCGATCAGGAACATAATGCCTCACTTTTGAAAGCCTCCAACTTGCCAGTCATCTCCTTACCTGTGACCAGTGGTGTTCTGCAGGGATCTACACTAGGTTTGTACGTTTGCAGATGACACCAAAATTTGTGGTATAGTCAACAATGAAGGTGATTATCTAAGATTACAAAGAGATCTTAATTAATTGGGTCAATAGACTGAAGAGTGGCAGATGGAGTTTAATTTGGATAAATGGATGTTGTATTTTGGTAAAACTAACGAGGGCAGGACTTCTACACTTAATTGCAAGGCGCTGGGTAATTTTGTCAAATACAGAGACCCAGAGGTTCAGGTACATAGTTCTTTGAAAGTTATATCACAGGTAGACAGGGTGGTTAAGAAGGTATTCAGCATGTTTGCCTTCATGTCTCAGACCATTAAGTATAGGAATTGGGATGTCATGTTGAGGTTATACAAGACATTGGTAAGGCCACTTTTGGAGCACTGTGTTTAGTTCTGGTCGTTCTGCTATAGGATGTTACTAAATTGGAGAAGGGTTAGAAAAGATTTCCCAGGATGTTGCTGGGACTGGAGGGTTTGAGTTTTAAAGAGAGGCTGGATAGGCTGGGCCTTTATTCACTGTAGTGTAGGAGGTTGAGTGCTGACCTTGTAAAGATTTATAAAATCATGAGAGGCACAGATAAGGTGATGAGCTAACGTCTTTTCCCTAGGGTTGTGGAGTTCAAAATTGGGTGGCATATTTTTAAGGAGAGAAGAGAAAGATTTAAAAGGGACCTGAGGAGCAACTTTTTCACACAGAGGTGGTTCATATGTAGAATGAACTGCCAGAGGAAGTGGTAGATGCAGGCACCGTTACAACATTTATAAGACATTTGGGCAGGTACACGAATAGGAAAGGTTTAGAGGGATATGAGCCAAATGCAGGCAAGTGGAACTAGTTTCGTTTGGGAAACTTGGTTGGAATGGATGAGTTGGACCGAAGGGTCTGTTTCTGTGCTGTAAAACTGTATGACTCTATTTTTAAAATACACGCTTAATTGCAATAAATTAATTTTAGGGTTTTTTCAGGACATCCATAGCTACTTCAGTGGCACAAAGCCTTCAGGAGAGAAGACAGCAATTAAAATAATATTACGAAAATAACGGGGTGCCTAAAACCTTTAATTATGTGCAAATGCTGCACGCAGGCAAGGTTGGATGCATGGAAAAACAAGGCAATCCAAAAGCTGTTGTCAGAATCATGCTGTTCTGCCATTAACTTTGTAAAAATATGCACTAAACTACCGCAGTATGGAGGTATGTCTGTTTTAGCCTAATTTTTCTTAATGACATGATAAATATTCGTGCCGACATTGAAATAAACTGTTACAAGTATAGAATCACACTTCTTCAAGCTTTAATTATTGTAAGAAATTTTTAAAAATGTCGTACATTAAATTTAAAAAATTGTCCCCTTCCCCTTTCTCTCCATACCTGACTTGATATCGAGTTCACCCACTTTATTTTACACTTGCCTTTCATATTGTTAATTTCATTCTGTTTAAGGAGATGTGCAGTTGCTTGCCTTGTTTGCCCAGCTCCCAGTTTCTCTCACCGTGACTGCAGCCACTATCATATGGCTATCGCCCCATCTGAAAAGCTGATATGTCAGAATTGAACAGGCCTTCACACTTTCCAACTGCTAACATTCAGCTCTTTGGGTGGCAAATGAATCTGACTTATACAGAAGATGTTTGAAATCAGTTAATTTGGTCTTTGTGCATGACTGATGTGGCAGCAAGTTTGCTAATGGAATGTTGGTTGCTTTGTATGCGATTTTTACTCTCCTTGGCACAAATTTTACAGTTTTTTCCCAATAGTCAAAGATCTGGGAAAATTAAACTCATCAAAGCTCAAACATTTTGTTATTTAAACTGTGCCAAAAGTAGTGTCAAACTGTGACAGGATTGTACAGTAAATAGTCATAGAGTCATAGAGCTGTACAGCATGGAAACAGACCCTTTGATCCAACTTGTCCATGCCGACTAGATATCCTAACCTAATTTAGTCCCGTTTGCCAACATTTGGGCCATATCCCTCTAAACCCTTCCTATTCATATACCCATCCAGATGCCTTTTAAATGGTGTAACTGTACTATCCTCCACCACTTCCTTGGCTGCTCATTCCATTAGCACACTACCCTCTGTGTTTAAAAAGTTGCCCTTAGGACCCTTTTAAATATTTCCCTCTCACATTAAACCTATGCTGTCAACTTTTGGACTCCCCACCCTGTGGAAAAGACCTTGGCTAATCACCCTATCCATGCCCTTCATGATTTTATAAATCTCTTGAAGGTCACCCCTCAGCCTCCAATGCTCCAGGGAAAACAGACCCAGCCTATTCAGCCTCCCCTTACAGCTTAAATTTTCCAACCCTGGCAACATTCTTGTAAATCTTTTCTGTACCCTTTCAAGTTTCACAACATCCTTTCTATTGTAGGGAATCCAGAATTACACACAGTATTCCAAAAATGGCCTAATCAATGTCCTGTACAGCTGCATCATGACCTCCCAACTCCTGTATTCAATGCGCTGACCAATAATATGGTTTAATTACTTCTACAACTGATCTATGTTACAACCTGGATAACTTATGCTGTAATGAGTTTAATTTGAGGCTTCCAATCAACTTTGTCAACTATCAACTTTGATATTCCCTCCAATTTCTATCATATTTCTTATGGATTTATGTAATAATCCATAAGTAATCTAAGGGTTGGAGTGCTGCAACACCTATATTTTAATATTATACTTTCATTGATGAGCAATTGAATGGACTAGCTTGGATGCTAATGAGGTATCTTAGGGAACCCTGTTATGTTCAAAAGCACGCTGGTGAAGTGTTAAACAGAGGTCCTGTTTGCTCTTTAAAGGAGATGTTAAAAACTCCTGCAATACTATTTGAAGCACATCAGTGATCACTACATAACTAAAAATAATTTATTGTCTGTCAAGAACTTTGCGTTATCCTGGTGCCACGAAACACATTACATATGTTTTCTTTATTATTTACAAAGATGTTCAAGTACCTGTTCAGTTTCTATAATTTTCTTTTTGAGTCAGAGTGTTTGCAGTGATCCTTATTGATATGCAAAGATACAGCAATTGTTATTGTGAAGTTCGTTTGTGTGTGTTGTGTGTGTGTGTGTGTGTATATGTGGTATGAAAAGAGAAATGTTGGCCTAAAAACCAGGAAAATTCCCTATGTTACATAAAAACCCTCGATCAGAAAAAGCAATCCAACAACAGATGTTGCACCCAATAATGTAGGCACCTTAGGTTTGGAGAGTAAAAAACTAATCCATGTATATAAACAGATCCTATAGATATGGTTCTTCTAGGGATCAAAGGGTATGGGGGAGAAAGCAGGAACATGGTACTAAGTTGAATGATCAGCCGTGATCATATGGAATCATGCTCAAAGAGCCAACCTGCCTATTCCTGCTCCTATGTTCTCTGTTTCTAGTTGAAGTAAAAATGCTCCTATGTTCTCTGTTTCTAGTTGAAGTAAAAATATACTTGTGATCATATGCTGAGTCGTTCCATTTGTGGGTCTGGACTGATTGTACTATAATTCAAATTAAGGCTGCAATATAGTGATAATGACCACTTGAACCAGTGCAATAGATGTAGCAGCCAGAACAGAGATAATAATTCTGTCAGCATTTCCAGCATCACCAAAACAAGATCTTGTATTTGGAAGTACTTTTGCACAAAACCAATATGTCAGGAAGTGACAACCTTATAATATGTTAAGAGCACCTGGTGTCAAATACTGATTGTTAGAAATCGTCTCAAAATGGTAGATTTAAGATGATAAGATTAGAATATTTTGCAGGAAATCTCACACATCATTGAAGTGTGGTATATGAGCACATCTGTAATTTTATTTTCTCTATTGAAAACATTAAAGTAAATAGACTAACAAAAGTTGTTCATCTTTTATGTACCTTAAACAGATGGAAGGAGCCAGTTTTACTAAAGCAGGAAGTTTACTTACTCCTGGCACTAATTATGCAATAGTTAAATTTAGGCTCATAAGCAGCCTTGATGAAAAAGTATGAGACAGTTCCAGATGTTTTATGTGATTTATTGTATGCAATACTCCCAATGTACCTTTATCACCCTTTGATTTTTGTAATGTGTATGTCATATTTCTGCTTTCTTTTCCTCCCCTTGATGACAGTCAGTTGTGTAGCCATGACACTAAAGAGTTTGATTGATATGTGGTCTTGTGGTATGATCCCACACAATTTCCAGACTTGACAAAAGTAGATTAACAAAAGTGTTCTTCTAAACAGGCTGTCTTCAGTAAGAATATACAAAGAGCAGAGATTAGAAAACTGACAGTGCCAGCACTGTACAGCACCTGTATCAGTATCTAGTACAAAATGTTGGGTGAATATTTTGCTGGGAGACTTTATCACAAAGATTTCCCCCAAACTGCCCGCTTATTTTTAAGATTCCAGATGATGATAAATATGCGCATTTCCAACACTTTCTTTTTATTTTAGGTGGTGTACAAGCCAGTAATCCTCCAATCCTGTCTTTTAGCATTCTTCCTCACAACAAATTGGAAGTTTCAAAGTTGGTTTTGCCTTTGTTATTCTGGGTTAACAAATGTCGCCTTGTATTTCTCTGAAGGTTAATGCATTCCAGTGACTGTGCCAGATGAGGCATGTGACTCCAGAAATTTATGGAGTGCTAACTCAAATCACAGGTCCCTTGGTATTTATAAAAATGAATGATTTCATTTAAAAAGCAACATTGCTAATTGTGAATCAGTCTGCTTGTCGTAATGTAATTGGGGGTTTCTTCAGTGCACAATGCAGAGTTTTAAGTCATTGTCAGAAATAAGAGAAATTGCAGGTAATGACGGTGTTATTCAGGATTTATTACAGAAAAGTAACCATGAGGCTCTTAAACCTCATTAGGAGCTGGTTTGCGAAGATATTGGGGAAAGTTGTTCTTGCTGGCAGCAGGGTTCCTGGAGTGTTGCCAAACATACACACAGCAGCAGTTCATTATCAACGACAATGACAAACTCCAATTTGTGACTGTTGTTCCAATCTATGGTATGAATCACATCTCTGGTTAAGGGTGCCGATTAATTGAAACCTTTACACATAGTAAAATCTCTTTCCAGGCAATTTGGATCAGTGTAAGGTTTTTTGTTTGGGTTGATTATCATCCCGTTGATGTCAGTGTTCTACTTGAATGCAAGGCTCTGTGCAGATGTAAGATTAATATTTAGTCACCAGGTGTTATTCCTTTTTATTGGTGGGTTAAATGGTTTCAATGAACCCTAAGAGTCAAGTTCAGTTCTGAAATTCACAATAGCAAACCCTAGTATTCCTGACTAATTATTAGCGATAAAAGGAAAACTTTTAATATTGAAAATCTGAAGTAAAAGTAAAACATTATATGCTGAAAAGAGATTAGCTGATCCTTTATCACATTGGTATCTGAGACCTTTTTTTATTTCAAAATATACTTTATTCATAAAAAAATCTTATATATTGAGACACAAACACAGTTCAGTTCTATACAGTAGTATGTCAAGGAAACACACAAACATTGGAGTTTGACTCCATTCCAGGCAAACCAAAGGCATCTCTTACTTGAACCACATATTTACGTGCATTTGAAGGACTAGGAGGGTCCAATAACTGAGTGAACACCCATTTAATATGCACAGGAAGACCTCAGACAGTGATCTTTCCCCACTGTGCCTCATTAGTACTTGGGACCTTGTATGAAGATTAACTGCCACATTGTACTTTTAACTACATCTTCCCATCTTAAAATTCCTTCCCCGCCTCATCCTTCATTGGCAGCAAAGTCTCTTTTTCTTAAGAAAAAAACAATTCTCCCATCTTTAAAAGCTTTTTTAAAACCCAGGCTAACTACTTCTGCCCATATTTCTCACCTCCTCCATTTTGTGCTAAGCACTTTGGATATTATCAAAGTTAAGTGCACAGGTCTAGAAACTCTTCTCAATTACTCTGGGTTTTCTTCAGCACAGCTCCCTAGCGATCACAAACTGGCACAAATAACATAGAATTTTAAGCACAAATTGCATTTCGTGGAATTCAGAATTCTGTGATCTTTTAAGACCACCAAGAGGACAGACCAAATGCCCCCCATACCTGCCGATCCATTCAATGTGATCAATATGGCTGATCATCTGCCTCAGCTCTGCTTTACCACCCATTCCCCATATTCCTTGCTTTGCAGAAATAGATGACATCTAGCTCAACCTTTTAATATAGTCAACAATAGAGCATCCATAACCCTCTGGGACAGTAATGACAAAGATCCACACATATCTGAATGAAGACATTTCTCCTTATTTCTAAATCAGCCTAAATCATCTGTGTTCTAGATTCTCCTGCTAGGAAAAACAACCTCTTTGTCAAGCCTTCAGGCCTCTCAGAATCTGCTACGTCTCAATGAGATGACCTCATTCTTCTAAATTGCAGAGTATATAGGCCCAATTTAATCAACCTTTCATCATAGGACAATCCTTGTCCTAAGGAACAGACAAGTGTACCTTTGTTATACTGCTTCCTATACAAACATATGCTTCCTCCGATATGGAGATCATAACTTTGCACAGTATTCCAGGGTGTTTTTCTCCAAAACCTTATGTAATTGTAGCAAAACTTCTTTATGCTTGTATTCCAAACCCTTTGCAATAAAGGCCAAAATGCTATTTGCCTTTGTAACTACTTGTCCTTGCACAAGTTTATTGAACATAAATACTTAACAGTTTAGTATATTTTATTTTTAAAAATCTCTTTTTCTATCCTGATTACCAAAGTGAATAACGTCACTCTTCTTTCATTAAACTCCATCTGCACCTTGCTGCCTACTCAACTAACCTGTCTGTATTTCTTTGCAGTTTCATTACGCTCCCTAATTGCTGCAATCCCAATTAACGTTGTATGACCAGCATATTTGAATACATTGCTCTTAAGCTCTTTGTCAAAGTCATTCATATAGATGGTAAATTGTTGATGTCCCAATACAGATGTTTACAACACTCCACTAGCTACTACCTGTTTAATATTACATTCCATGACACTGCAATCCTGTTGCTATAAAGTCTTTGTCTTATGATTCTACTCCACAATCACCTGATGAAGAAGCAGCGCTTCGAAAGCTAGTGATTCCAAATAAAGTTGTTAGACTGTAACCTGGTGTTGTGTGATTTTTAACTTTGTCCACCCCAGTCCAACACCAGCTCCAAATCAACTATTCTTGGTTTCCGGATCGTTAACCAAATCTTTACCCTGTTAATATAATGTCCTCAACTCTATGAACCTTAATTTTGCACATAAAAGTATTACCATAACAAATGCTTTTTGTAAATCAAAGTATCTTTAATGAAGTGATGCAAAGTGTCATCAAAAGTGCTATCAAGCAGCATTTTCTTAGCAATGGCCTGCTCATTGATGTCCAGTTTAGGTTCTTCAAGGTTCACTCATCCAGCTTTAATCAAATATGGACAAAAGACCTGAATTCCAAAGGTGAGATGAAAGTGACAGCCCTTGAAATCAAGGCTTGTTTGATCAAATGTGATATTAAGGAGCACAAGTGAAATTGGATGAAATAGGAATCAGGGAAAACTCTCCACTGGTCAGCATCATACCTGGCACATAAGGAGATGGTTATGATTGTTGGAGGTCAGTCATCTCAGCTCCAGGGCATCTCTGCAGGAGTTCCTCAGGATAGTATCCTAGGCCCAACTACCTTCAGCTGTTTCATCAATGACCATCCCTCTATCATCAACTCAGAAGGGGGGATATTCATCAATGATTGCATAATGTTCCACACCATTCACAACTCCTCAGACCCTGAAGCAGTCCAAATGTTCAAATGCATCAAGACCTGGACAATATCCAGGCTTAACATGTAGTATTCATGCCTCAAATGTGAAGCAATGACCATCTCCAATAAGGGATAATCTATCCATCGTCCCTCAGTATTGAATGGCATTACAATTATTGTAGAATCATTGAATCCATACAGTGTAGAAATGGGCCATTCAGTCCATCGAGTCTGTTCCGACCCTCTGAAGAGCATCCCATCCAGACTCAGACCCCACCCTATCCCCGTAACCCCACAATTCCCATGACTAACCCACCTAACCTTCACATTCCTGGACATTATGGACAATTTTACTATGGCCAAACCACCTGCACATCTTTGGACTGTGGGCGGAAACTAGAACACCTGGAGGAAACTCGTGCAGACACAGGGAGATCGTGCAAACTCCACACAGGCAGTCACTTAAGACTGGAATCAAACCCGGGTCCTTGGTGCTGTGAGGCAGCGGTGCTAACCACTGAGCCGCCATGCCGTCCGTAATGTTATATGCTTGCTATCAATATCTTGGTGGGGTTACCATTGATCAGTAATTGAACTAGACTAGTCATATGAATATAGTGGCTAAAGAGCAGGTCAAAGGCTAAGGATATTGCAGCACGCAACTCAGCTTCTGACTCCCGAAAGCCTATCCACCATCTACAAGGAACAAGTCAGGAGTCTCATGAAATATTGAATGAATACAACTCCAACAAAACTCATGAAGCTTTACACTATTCAGAACAAAGCAGTCTGCTTGACTGGCACCACATCCACAAACATTCAATCACCACCGTTGCTCAATAACAGCAGTGTATACTATCTACAATATGCACTGCAGAATTTCAGTAAGGCTCCTTTGTCAGCATCTCCAAACCCATAACCACTTCCATCTGGAAGGAAAAGGGCAGCAAGTCATGGGAACACCACCTCCTGCAAGTTCCCCTTCAAGCCACTCACCATCCTGACTTGGAAAATATCACTGGGTTACTGGGTTAAAAGTCCTGTCATTCCTTGCCTAATGTCATGTTGGGGTATCTATACCAAATGGACTGCAGCAGTTTAAGAAGGCAGCTCAAGGGCAACCAGGGTGGGCATCCCACTATGAGAAAACAATAAGAACTATAATACTAATTCCCCTTTTAACTAGACTCCTATTTAAATCTAAATAACAAATACATTTGTCAAGCATGATTCTTTTTGTAAAATCATGTCATTACTCTCTAATGATTTGATTTTATAAATACATTATTAAGACTGCAAAACAAGTTACAGCATTTTCCCCGACTGACATCAGGCTAACTGGCTTGCAGTTCACTATTTTATAATTTAATTGAAAGGTTTAACTTTTGATAAGTAACTGGCTACTGTAACCCAAAATGGCTAGAAAATCCTTTTGCATGTGAATTAATGTCATTTTCAGAGTGATAGACAATGTCTATGTGGACTTCAGTAAAGCCTGAATGACAATGTTCTGCACGGTAGACTGGTTAGTAAGGTTAGATCACATCCGATCCAGGGGAGCTAGCCAATTAGATACAAAATTGGCTTGAAGGTAGGAAACACAGGGTGGCGAATGAAGGATGTTTTTCGAACTGAAGACGTGACCAGTGGTGTGCCACAAGTATCAGTGCTGGATCCACTATTTTTGTTTGTTTGTATGTGTGTGTGTAAATGATTTACACCTGAATATAGGACATACAGTTCGTAAGTTTGCAGATTATACCAAAATAGATGGTTTAGTGAACGGTGAAGAAGATCTCTCAGAATACAACAGGACCTTGATCAGATAGGCTAGCAGCCTGAGGACTAGCTGATACAGTTTAATTTTACATAAATGTGAGGCATTGCATTTTGGTAAGGCAAACCAATGCGATACTTATACGTAAATAGTAGGGCTCTGGGGAACGTTGCCAAGCAAAGAGACCTAGGGGTGCAAATGCAGAGTTCTTTGAAAGTGGAGTCACAGGTAGACAGGATGGTATGGAATGAGCTGCCAGAGGAAGTGGTGGAGGCAAGTACAATTACAACATTTAAAGGGTATCTGTATGGGTCTATGAATAGAAAAGGTTTAGAGGGAGAGGGGTCAAATGTTGACAAATGGGACTTGGTCAGATTGAAATGTCTGGTCAGCTCAGACATCGCTAACGTTGATCTTGCCTAAAGCATGCCTTGTGCAATGTAACTTGTATGCCTCTGTCTTTACCTTTTTGATCTGTACAGCCTTGCTAACTGATCTGCCTGTACCAATCGTAAACAAAGCTTTTCACTGTACTTCGGTATAGGTGACAATAAATTAATCAAATTAAATGAGTTGGACTAAAGGGCCTGTTTCTATGCTGTCTGACACTATGACTCTATAATATGTTTATTCATTGTTATGGACCAGGCAGACCCCTCAAAACATTTCAAGAAAGTAGCCTGGACCCTAACTTTGCTAGTTGTGTTAAGCAGATTTAAGGTGGATATTCCAGGAGTGATGCAGCTAGCCCAACCATTTAGTTTTAAACAAAACAGGACTTATTTGCAAGATAACCAAATGAAACACAAACAAACGAAAACAGAATATAGTATAACGGAACTCATCCACAAACTCAACAGATTATGCCAACTTAATGATGCTGTATCAAATACTTGCAACAATCCCCATAAACACCCCTTTGCAAAAAAAGGAAAAATCCAACACTGGTTCTTACAGGAAAGATGTCAGAGAGAGGGAGGATCAGCATGGACCTGCTTCTTTGGGTCCAGCAGCTTCACAACTGACTGACTGCTTTCAGTGAATAGCCAGACTGCTAAAACCAAACCAAACCAGAGATAAGCTGAGCTGGGAGAACTGACCCTTTCATTCTACAAGTGCATTTTATTTATATTTGAAAACATTCTCAAGTAGTTTAGTTTAGATTCCCTACAACATGGAAACAGGCCCTTCGGCCGAACCAGTCCACACCGACCCTCCGAAGAGTAACCCACCCAGACCCATTTCCTTCTGGCTAATGCACCTAACACTACGGGCAATTTAGCATGGCCAATTCACTTGACCGGCACATCTTTGGACTGTAGGAGGAAGCCGGAGCACCCGGAGAAAATCAGTTAAACCCAGACGTTTTCAAATTGCTATTTTTTACAACCTCCCTGGAAAACAAAAGCCAAGGACAGCACAATCCTGTTAAAGGAACAGCTTTGTTGCACTTATAATTGGGGGATCAACACTATGGTTTAAAGAGCTTACTTTTATTGATAAATCTTATTTCATGTGTATTAATCAAACTTTGCCAAATTGTCACTCTTAAGTACAGGAAAGAATATTTCTCAAGGAGAAGTTTTTCAAATGAATAACACTATTTTAATACCATACAGTTACAGTCATTCAATGCAGATTTTACATTTGGTAATGTGTAATTTTTTTTCAGGTACACACTCTGTTTTTCACTTTGCTAAATGGGCACAATGTATGCCTGGAATTGCTGGTTGCTCTCAAAATGGAAATTTTACCCCCTAGAATGTAGGTAAAGTTCATACTTTACATAGGAAAAAAAGGCATACTGTAGAAAGGTTTTGTTCTTGCAGATTTGGAACATTGCGGAAAAGGGAGATCAAAGATGAGCATTTGTGGGGTTATTTAGACTTTATGACAATAGCATCATTTGATGTCCACTTTTTTTTGATAAAATTTGTATGAAAAAAAGGATTTTCGTTTTATGGAATAAATTTGTAACAGCTGACTTTTTTAAATTGAGTTCTCAATTCAACATTGTAAGACAATAAGATTAACATTATTGGAAAGCAATTTTCACTTTCCAGTGTTGTACGGAATTAAGGATCAGCATATTTTGGAGTGAATTAGCATGACATTCCTTCAGTCCAGTTGACCTTTCCGATTCATTCTGGATAAAGGCTGCCCTGAATCCAAATTCAGGTTTCATTTATGCTGTAATTGGAGGATGTGATGTAATGTGTGTGATTTATATGTACTTTGCTATCATTTAATATAATCTAATTTAAATAAAGAATCTGGATCTAGTTGCATATGGATTTTTATTTGTGCATACAAGGATGTTTAATGATTAACTTGTCTATATTTGTGGAACCATGCTTTTTTATGAGAGGGGAGTCTCTAGTGATGATTGGAATTTATTTTGCATTGGGAGAGTTTTATGAGTGAATATTGAGGAGCATTAACCTGTTCAGGGGAAACACCCAAGCTTGAAAAGCTTTTGGTTTTAATTTACAAAGTCCTGGTTCAAGTTAGATGTATGAAACTGTCTCTTCTAGATAAAGGAGTTAGTTCAGAAAAGTTAACAAATAGGTTACCTCAGTGTCAGGTTTTAATTGAAAATTCCAGACCAGAAGTGTTTGGTTAGAATCTGGAAGGGTTATTTGAATCTCAGGAAGTATTTGTTGTGTGACTAATCAAGGAAGAGACTAGTAAACTCTCAAAACGGGCCTTCAAGGTAACAGTCACTTCAAACCTATAGATGTTAGAGAACACAAAATCTCTCTAGTGTTTGAGTGCTGGAATGTGGTGGTTTCAGGCTAGATTGGATTGTATTTTTTCTGTGTTTTGAAATCTTTCAAATTGTGTTGTGTGCAAATAGTTTGATTGATTCTATTTTAGCTTTTGTGTAATAAACAGTTAAAATTAGATCTGCAGCATTGTGTGCTTGTATTTCAGTGAAAGGCCACTGTGGTAAATAAAAAGAGAAACAAATAAATGATCTATCAAGCCAGATTTCAGTCTTGGATCTGACTTTGTTCAGTAATAATATCAGCTGGAAATAGATAGACTGGAATTAGGCTTGGCATAAGCAAAGTTTTATATGAAAACAGTTTATCTCAGTCGGTCCATAAATTGCCATTTGGAATGTGCTTTTCCTGATTTGTACATTTTCACAGTGTACCTCATAATTTTGAGCGCAGTACACTCTACAGGTGTTATATGAAGGAAATTTTATACATGTTGAAATCTGTAAATATTTTCCAGTTCTGTTCGGGTCAAGACTAAACAGGCAATTTAAGTGTTAATACTTTCTATGGTAGAACCCCATGGTGTGTAGTTCCCCCAAACACTCTAGCTCTTACAAGAGGTCTCTGTGTTTGTTCCGCCCTTCTCAGTGGGAACTTTGAAGGAAAGCATCAATCTTACCTGTCTTGACTCTGGGCTGCAAATTTAATGAACAGATCCTTTCTTTTGCCACACGAGCATTACTCAAACCAACAGCTTGTTTGTGAAGCACAAAATATTATGGCATTTAACTTAATGTGGTTCATGACAATGACACTGCTCACCATTTACGAGGATTTTCCTCCAATAAATTTACTAAGCTGTGATTCTGCCATGTAGTACAGTTTTAAAAGTCATGTAAGTGCCTCTTTGCATTGGGTGAATAACGTTTATTGAATTTGAGGAGTTTCCTGAAGCTCATTTGTGAGTCACAATAGCATGTGCATGGTTCCTGCATCCAGTTCTGTTGGAGACTGTTCAGCTTTCAGACAAGTGAGTACCTGTCTGAAGGGTAAAAAAGTTAAGCATGTTCCAATTGTTTGCTATAAGGGTGTAAATGGAATGTTCTGGGATGGAATTTGATACTTGAATATCAAAAATATATCACCTATAGCATTACATATGGAATAAAGATCTAGTCCTGTCTTGAGATGATAAATTTATATTCAAAAGTAGGCAAAGACTGTTATGTGGATTTAATTCCGTCACCTTTTCAGGTTATGCTTGCTGTTTTTATTTTAGTTTTTGTTAGTTAATTTCCCGTGGTATTTTACATAGAAATTGAAGAAGAAAATGGAGAAAGTTGGGGAAATTCTGAATCTGGGTTTGGGGTTTGTGAGTTAAGGGAAAGCGAGTTGCAAGAATAACTGAGAACACATTGAGCTGTACAAGTATATTGGTCTCCACTATCACTAAATTGATGAAAAAATAAAACGGGTTTATAAGTACATTTCACAATCTTATGACTTCCCAAAGCATTTTTCAGTTTTTTTTTTAAGTGTGGTGATTAATGTAATAAATCTGACAACCAATTTTTTCACAGCAAGCTCCCACATGCAAAAATGTGATGATGCCCATTAAATTGATTGCTAAAGGTTCATCTAATAATTATGCTGGCTGCAAAAGCTTCTTCAAACAATCTTCCTTTTGTATCTTTTAATCATTTCAATATTATTGGATGCAAACATAAAGGTCATCTTGAACATATGCGCAGACCTTGGATTAAACATTCGTTTTCATATCCGGAACGATGTGTCCCAATAGAACCTTTTCAATTTTATCCTGTTTGCAATTGCTTGGTCAGCTTGAATCTAACAGTGCATAATCTATCACTAATCCCACCTATTCTTGATTCGGATCTATAACCTGCCTCTGCTGTTGCCGGCATCATGCCTGTCAATGACACAAGCCACCTCTGGCACTGCTTTTCTGGCACTCAGCTCACCAGTCTCCTGAGTTCCAGTTGCAACTCAGTGTAATAAATATTTCACCAGTTTCAGCTCCTGAGTTATATACACTTAAAGAAACTTGCTTTTGAATCATATCATATCAAGGAAGGTTTGCTGGTTATAAATTTTCTGATTTCATTTTTTAGATGATGTGCTGTTTTACTTTGCCTTCAACTGAAAAAGTGGAGCAATGCAGGCAAAGCATGCACAACTGGCAGAATAAAGGCTGTCATTAAGCTGTCACTTCCATTTGATGAAACCCCTTTATTCCTCTTTCTCTGGGCTGATTTCAATATGTCTTCAACCAACCAACTGGGTGTTAACTCATTTATTAATTATTTTACTGATCGATAAACCTCAACCTTATTTCATGTATCACTTTTAACTTAGGAGCATAAACCTATTTGTTTCGCTCCTTAACTGAATTTGTGATTTGTATTTTAAATCAAAAGATTGAAACCTTTCTTCATTTGCTACATTGGACAGTAGAGTGCACTGAACACTGAGTACAAGGAGTACACAGAAGCCAAAATTACTTTTAGCCAAGATCATTGGACATCGGTGATTTGTACTTTGCATCTTCTACAAGAAAGCACCCATTCATCATCTCCATGATCTCTAAGATGGTGTTGTTGCCTCCCCTCAGCAGAATACCCAGACCAGAGGCACATGAATTGTTTCTTCCTGATCTCGTTGATGGCCTATAGAACCATCAGCACGGCCACTGCTTTGAATACTGGCCTTTGCTTCCTGAAATAAGCTGCAGTGAGCACTTTGTTCGTAATTTAGTTGCTGCTGACACTCATCAGTCCTATCACAAACTGTTCATTCTGTTTTCTTAAGACTGACCTTTTTTTAAAATTTAAAAGTATACTTTATTCATGAAAAGCTATTTATATCTATATATTCGGATCTGTACATAGCATATCAAGGAAACAAACATTAGAGTCAGTCTCTATCCAACAAACAAACCAAAGACATTTCTTTCTTGTGCAAGATTCACAATTGAGGTACCAGCTAGGTCCAATAACTGAACAGACCTCCATCTAACTTTGGCAGAAAAGAACTGGTCTTTCCCCACTGCGTCTTGGTGGCAGCTGCCCCAAGTTTTAGTGAGTTCCTCAGCACATAGTCCTGGACCTTAGAATCTGCAACATTCCTTGGGGATCAACTCCTTGCTCTGGAAGACTAACAATTTCAGGCAGAGTAAATAACATCTTTCACTGAATTGATGGTCCTCCAGCCACAGTCTGTATTTGTCTCAGTATGCATCCCAGGGGACAGACCATAGAGCACAGAGTCCTGTGTCACGGAGCTGCTTTCTGAAGCCTGGCACTTTAGATCAGCAAGCAACCAATATTCCCTGAGCTTGTCTCTAATCTATTCCTGGTGCCCTTTCCTCAAACTTAAGGGGGTTTGTGTGCCATGCTGTTGCTATCATTTACTGAAGACATTGTGCATAGTAGATCCAAGGTCTTTTTTTGTTACACATGATGAGGATAGATCATGGCTGATTAACAAAATTGTAAGATCAATGAAACAATTTATCCAGATTAATGTAGCAGCAGCATCACACCAACACACTGGATTGTTACAATCAGGTAAAGAGGAGTGACCAACTCCTGTTGGTTGTCTCAACAAATATTTTGATTTTTTTTGGCAAACAGCTATCACACTTCAGTTCAGTTGCATTTGAAGGAATAAGACGTCCTTGAGAGAAAGCAGATATATATTGCATATCACCTGAGAAGAAAAAATTGAAGGGTAATATCAAACACAGACACTATGCCGAAAGAGAATTTGGGGTTTGTGTGTATGCACAGGAAAGTAAAGGCAATTCCATTTTAAAGTTCTTGCAGTACTTGAAGTATTAGATTTTAAACCTGAGGCCAATTGTTCTATTGTTTACTCGCATCCAGTGGCAATGAATAAGCTTGAATTCTCAGTGAATGATGATTGTTCAAGTTTCTTTTGCACTACACACTGATGAGAGAGACAGGTTGAAAGAGAGAGAGAATCTTCCAGTTCTTTCTGACAACTCCATTTTAATTTGGCTCTGTTTTTCTGCCCCAAGCAGCTGATGATTAAAGGTTAACTTGTATATTCCTGAGTCTGCTCATTGCTTTTCCAAGCTGGCTATCTGGCAGGTCAGTTTTCCATCTCTACTAAATGGAATTATTATCACACGTGTGTGAATTAGAGATTGCAAATTTATTGCCACTGACTGAATTGCCAGGTTTTTGGATGAAATGGTAATTTCAGTGCAGACAGGTTTTCTGTCTCTGACACTGGTTTCACAAAGTTTGCCTCGGTCCCTTTATCACAACAGACATTTTAGGTCATTGTGTCCTTTTCAGAACTCGCTTTAGTCTATGAGGATCTTGGGTATTCACTGACATTCCTGAGGAAGGGCTTATGCCTGAAACATTGATTTTCCTGCTCCTTGGATGCTGTCTGACCTGCTGTGCTTTTCCAGCACCACATTCTCGACTCTTGGGTATTAACGTCAGATAATGTACGCCTAGGATTGATATTTTAACAGGCTGTAGTATTACAATGCATTGCTTCTCAGGTTTGGCTCTGCCAAGTGAGGAGCGCTCATACCTGAGTCAGAAGGTTACATGTTCACATCCCACTTCAGAGACTTGGACACAAAACCTAGACTGATATTCCAGATTAGTACCAAGAGAGGCTGCATTGTTGGGGCTGTCATCTTTCAAATTGGTGCCTCTCCCCTGTTTATGTTTAAAGTGGATAGGAAAGATTCCATGGCATTACTCTGAAGAAGAGCAGAGCAGTTCTTCCCAGTATTCTAATTTTATTTCTTCAATAATAAATTGGTTGTTAGTAGAGCACTTTTTGAGTGACAGCCTGCTGCGCACACATTGTTGTTATGTTTTCTCCAGCACAGCAGTGACCTATTTAGCTGTAAAGTGCTTTGGGATGACCTGAGATTGTGATAGGCACCAAATAAATGCAAGTCTTTCTTTAATTCAGCAACTGAGCCAATGATTGTGAAACTCCTCTATTCCCAGAAGAAGAATACGATTCAATATGAGGAATGTAATTCACTCTTTTAGCCAAACTTTTTGTCAGCCTTTCCAATACGTAATTCTTTTGGTTTGGCGTTTTCTTTATTCCTTATGCCTGTATGTAATCTTAATGTGATGTTGTCTAGCACAGCAAGTGCTTAATAAATACATCTTGTTAATTATCACTCGCTGGTGAGAACTCAGCAGCATTATAGCTATATTCTGTGAACCAATATCAATATTTAGTTTTAAATTCTGACATTTTAAATCTTAAAGCAGGTGGTTTATGCACTTGTCACAGAAAGGCAGTAGAAGTATAAATCATCTCAATGGCAACAATCAGCTATGCAAATGAAATGAATAAGATTTTCCAGCAATATGTGCTTTTATCTTTTGCTGGACTCAGGAGGTGCAGCTTGTTCAAACATTCTTCAACAGAATCAGTGTCTGGCCTCGTTAATCAGCTGCCTATAACAATGCCCAAAACATCGATTCTTCTGCTCCTCAGATGCTACCTGGTCTGCTGTGTTTTTCCAGCACCACATTTTTCAACGCTGGTACTCCAGCATCTGCAGCCCTCACTTTCTCCTATAACAATGGTTTGACGGGTCTTCAACAAATGGTGAGACCTGCAGACAGCAATGCTCTAGAGCAAGGAGCAGCACAGAATTTGATGCATTGAAGAATTGAACTGGTCCTTGACAGCCCATTTATACCTGTGAGGGCAACCTCTTCGTAAAGCCTGACTGCTTCACTAGATAGAAGAAACAATAATTGCATTCACAATCGCTTATTTATCAAAGAACCTCTGTTCTTCGATTTCTTAATGTCCATATTTATTTACCATTAGAATTTGAAAAGGGCAAGGTTTTCTCTGCTTAGAAGTCCACACCTGAACTTTTAATGAATGACATTGTTGTTGAAACTAAGAGCCTAGTGGAATATACTTTCTATTACTATTTTGACCTTATAACATGTGTAGGCTCCAACAGAGTTATCCGTTTTGATGTATGCAAGTTTTATTTAATGTTGAACAAATTCGCTATTGAAGCTCACTGTTAAATTGTTGGCTGTGAATTATTAGTAATAGCTCAGACATGGATTACGATCAAAGTCTGAGTATGCATCCTATGATACTGAAGGTTTTAACCATGTCATCATTAACTGACTAGTTATGGTTGTTCTATTGCTGTCATCCTGGCTGTCTAATGCATGAATATTGCTGAAGCAGTTACATTTCAGTTTTAAGAACTAATCCTACCACATTAATTTCAAGTTTGAATTGACTCCAGTTTGGTCCCATTGATCTTCTGAATGGAGGTACCTGTTCTGTAAGAAAAAGTGGACAGGAAAAGACGTAAGAAAAAGCTTTTTCTTTTCATTTTGATCTTCAATTGGTAGAATTTGGTGTTTTTTTGGAATTGCAGGACAAAGTAAGTTTTTAGAACATTCAAGGAAAATTAAGAGATGCAACAAGTCTGCAAATAATTTTATGCTTTAAGAAAAGTGTTACATTTATATAGCTCCTTTCGCGACTACCAAAATGTGCTTGACATCTAAAGACGTCGTTCTTGTAGTTTAGTCACTCTGGTGTTGCATAAGGCAGTTAAGACCTGAAGAAGTTAATGGCATCAACAAGATATGCTGCACTCATATAGAGGATTCCATCCTGAAGGAGCTAACCAGTGTGTTGCGTGTGCATGCGCCTGAGTAGCTAGCAGTACTGTGTACCTTTTCTTAAGTTAGGATTGCTAGTCTCATGAGACAATCATGTATCTCGAATATCATGTACATATCTATGTACTGCATAATAAACCTTTACTATTTATCAAGATTGAACCCATCCTCTGTGTAAACATTCATCTATACATGGTATCAGCATCGTAGACTAAGAAGAAGAGTTGGTGGTAGTGAACCTGTTCAAGGCACCTCAGTTACTAGTTCCAGTATAGACAATAGCAAAATATAGTGTGGTAGCAGCATGTGGAAACCACCCATGCATACATTCTGAAGAGCAGTGTGGATTTCAACCAGGCAGCATTAGGCTGAAGAAATCTTTATTTCTACAAAAACCACAGCCATGAGAAGAAATAAATGGTCTACGAATGCTGCAGCTGGCAGCTAAAAGGAGAAAAGGACACTCCTGCAGGAAATGATTAAAACACCAGTGTAACTTAACACATTACAGTCAACAAATTGAAGCCAGCAGAAGGGTTTATTAAAAATCAGTGATGAGGAAAATAAGACAAATTTTGACTGTACAATCAAATATTTTCTTAGAGCTGTAATAATAATGCCATTCTTTTTCAATCAAAACTGGTAAGGATATCACAGAAGAAACAGAAAGAGGCATGTTGGCCTTATTATTAAAAATAATTGAGAAGAAGGGGAAGAAACAGACTGTAATAATGGTCTTTCATCCTCTTTGGAGGTGCAGAGGGAGTGCAATATTTCTTAATTGTAAGACGGATTCAATCAATAAGCACATCGACCTGGACCCAATATACCAACCATTGCAGCGGACAGCTGGAACTGACAACCGAAAGCGGCAGAGACAAACCACTATAAATGTCGGAGGAAAGATCATAGAAGCGCTTCCCAGGAGGCTCCCAAGCACTGAGGATGTCACCTAGACAGGGGACAAAATGTCTGCAACACAAATTCCCAGCTCGGCAAGCAGAACCACAACAACGAGCACCCGAGCTACAAATCTTCTCCCAAACTTTGAACATTTTAATGGTCTCTGAATGATTGACAATAATGTTGTGGCTCAAATAGAAGGATAATTCTGAAACATAGAAGTTTTCCAACTTTGCTAGAAATTAAAGAAAAATTCTGAAGAAGAAAATAAGGTAAAGGTTAAAAATCTTCATAAAATCAAGAACACTTCTTAATGATAAAGCTTTATTTGTAACTCATCTTTATTATCTAATACATAAACAGAAATTGCTGGAAAAGCTCAGCAGGTCTGGCAGCATCCGTGGAGAGAAATTAGAGTTAACGTTTTGGGGTCCAGTGACCCATTATCCATGATTAAACTAAATTATTGCCTCATTTAAAAACTTGCTAAATGTGACAACCTTTAATGCAATTAAGTGTGATTGTACAGTTTAGAACAATAAACAGCAAAATGCGCTCCATTTACAAAAAAATTAGAAAATTCCTACAACAGCTTTCAAGTAAAACATTTAAATAAGAGAAAGAACAGTAAAATAAAAGTAGAAATTAAGGAAGATATTATACCTCAAAGGAGACTTAAAATCTCATACTTCAGATGGAAATAAACTGAACTTTATGGGGGGGAAATATCGATGTGATACAAAATTGCTTCAGGATTGCAGGAGGAGACCAGAACAAGTAGACACATTTCTTTATTCAGTGTGTTCAATAACAGACTTGTAGAATGACAAAATAAAAGGGAAAAGACAGTTGTCACAGACAATATTATAAGAGTAATTTGATAATTACTTTAAGTATCAATCATATAATGGAGAGAGCAAGATTTATAAGGATAAAAGCAGAGTACTGTAGTTGCTGGAGATCCGAAATAATGCAAAGTACTGGAGAAACTCAGTAGGTCTGGAGCAACCTAGTTCTGAAGAAGAATTATATCAGACCTAAAAAGTTAACTTTGTTCCTCTTTCCACAGATGCTACCAAACTTGCTGAGTTTCTCCACTACCTTGTGTTTTAATTTTACTAGAAGTGTTTAGCTTCCAGGAGAACCTGTTGATAAATGTTATTAATGATCTTTGCAAATTATCAGAATTTTGTGACTGATGATTTACAACCTGAACTAATTCAAGATAGAATTGCTGTTCAATTTCTGATCCATTTCAAATAGGCTTTAATCAAAATGTGATCTTGCATTGGAAAGAGTTATCCAGATACTGCTAGATGCTGAAATCCCAAAACATCACAGGAGAATGATAGGGGCAAAAGGTCAACCTAGCTCAAAAAGCCAGGTTGACGTTTTGTCAACTTTTGAAGATGCTGGAACACCAAAGCATCACATGAGATCAATACAAAATGTATTTGCGCTCTTTTATGCTAGAATTCAGTATTCAAATCTGGTCTTTACAAAATCAAAAAACAGGAACAAAGTTTAACCTCATCATGTCAATGCATCTTCTATAAGAAAGTGAGACATTCCAAGAGAATATGCAGAAGCCAAAAAACACCTTTTGAATAAGTGAGCTAATGATGCTTGCTGGTTAAAAAGTGGTTTACCACCTTACAGCAAGCATCTTTGAAAAGAAACCCAGAATACCAAGATATACCTTCACTGTGACTCCTATCATTATATGATGATGTGTCACTTTTGGAAGATGTGAATCCACCTTTCCTAGCTGTAACTATTGACTCAACTGAACCAGACATGATGCAGCTCATAAGCAAACAGTCACCCAACTAATTACCAAGGTGACACTGAATGATATTGTATTATCAAAAATGATCCATTAGTTGATAAGAATGAAATTGTAACCTTCTGTTTGAGAGCTGCATGATGCATCATTCAAAATGAACTATATTGGTGTCCCGCAGCTCTTCACAATTGAGAGACCAAATGATACTACTGGTGTCCATAGGTTTATCAGATGATTCGATAATCTTCAATTATAAATGCATCTTCAGAACCTGATCATCAGACATCCTTAGTGTCCCAAAAACCAAGAGTTGGTAATAGATATTTGTGTACAGGTGATTCAATTGTATAAAAGAAGCAGTATCAAAACAGTTCAATCAGGTTAACTGTCTGTGAATAAACCTGATAAAATAACAGCATTATCCAAGCAAATACATGCAAGAATAGAATCATATGTTCCTGTAATGTGAAAAGTAAAAGATTATAGTTGTTTCTGAAGGAAATATTCTCTGAAAGGATTTGCAGAAACTAAAGATCCTCTAAGGAGGGCAAATGTTCAACAGTGACATCAATAAAGTCAGATACATGGAGCTGTCTTAAATTGAACATTTATATCAAATATGTACAGAAAGAAGCTGTGGAGTAGGGCAACATTGTGCAAGGCAGTTAAAACCTGAAAGAGATAAATGACATAATCGAAACAAGCTCTGACCATCAGGATATAAAGGACTGATCAATGTGTTTTGTACACGTGCCAGTAGCTTGCAGCAGTGTGTTCTTAGTCTCTTGTGAGACTACTTGTTCACATGTAATCTAAATAGCTAGGGAGGACTATGAAATAAACCTCGTCGGTTTTTTGAGCTATACCCTCCTTTTGCTGAAGACTTCAAGCGGGTATCCTTCATAACATGTTCTAAGAAATTTAAACTAATACCAGTACAAAGGATTTGGTGGTGGTGAATCTGCCTAAAGCATTTCAGATGATTGCAGTAAATACATCAACAGCATATAAGTGTGATGATCAGCCAAGATCCTATTGAATGCGGAGCAGACACTAATGCCCTCCTTTTGCTCCTAATGTCTATGTTTGTATATACCATGGTAGCAATATGTGGAACCACTGTGGCTCATAATGTATAGCACATGGTAGCTCAGTTAGTCAGGGTAAATCATAATTTTTAATAAACTGGCCTATAGCTTCACTAAACAATGTGTGCAGAGAAAATCGTGATTTTAAGCACCGAGTAGCTGAGATGTTTAGATCCATAAACTTTTATCTTAAGCTGTGCTGTGTATGCAGAGCTCAGCATAGCAGAACATGTGACCTAGGCTAAAGATTAAGTAAATAGAATTAGATGCAAACCACAATTAAGGTTGTTCTATTATAACCTGTTTCGTCAACGCGAATTCACTGAAACATGATTAACGAACTGGGGACGCTATTTCTAAAGCGCAATCTTTTAAAATGTGTGTTGGCTGTAATGGGGTTATATCACCAACACTTTTAAATGCTGGTTCTAAATCACGATTTTTCTGTCGCACAGGGTTGCACAAGAACACAACCATTGTGCTATAGGAGAACTGACTGTAGCTATTTTAAATCTATTATAAATAAGATTGAGCCCATACCAAACTCTCAAACAGATGAACTGACAATGGTAAACTCTGTATTCAGATATCCTTACACCATTGAGCTTAAGTCCACTGTGGCATGTAGATGAGTAGATGTGCAAGCTAATAGAGAACAGTTAGTTTTGAGTAATTTAGAGCAGAACAATCAAAGGCTGGTACGTCTGCAATGCAAAAATGTCCTTACAAGAGTGGGCTCAAGACTTTGCGAGTTACTGCCTGTGAGGTGAAATGTGTTCTGATGTCCACTGGAAAGTTGCATTGATGCAAATTAGGTAACCAGATGACCATCCTGACAATTAACATAGCAGGTGTAATATCCATCTCTTGAATCTTTCTTTTAACCTCCAAAAAAAATTAGTTGATATAGCCTTTGAGTCCCAAGGAAAGCGAAGATGATGGCACGGCTCTCAAGTTATCAGCTATACAGGAAGAACAGACTGAGGAACTCGATTTCTAGTTTCAAGCCAAGTCAGAAGATGGGCAATCTGCCAGAATGCGTATCCAGTCCTGTATTGTAGGCCAGAGTGTGGCAAATAATCCATCTAGTTGGAATGAATTACTGGAGTCATAGAGATATACAGCACAGAAACAGACCCTTCGGTCCAACACATCCATATATCCTATGGTCAGATATCCTATAGAAGTCAAGTCCTATCTGCTAGCATTTGGCCCATATCCTTCTAAACCCTTCCTATTCATATACCCATCCAGATGCCTTTTAAATGTTGGATTGTACCAGCCTCCACCAGCTCCTCTGGCAGCTCATTCCATGCACGCACCACCCTCGGTGTGAAAATATTGCCCCTTGGGTCCCTTTTATTTCTTTCCCCACTCATCTTAACTCTATGCCCTCTAGTTCTGGATTCCTCCCACTCTGAGGAAATTGCCTATTTATCCTATTCATGCCCCTCGATTTTATAACCTCAATAAGGTCACCCCTCAGCTTCCAAAGCTCGATGTTCCAGGGAAAATAACCCCAGCCTATTCAGCCTGTCCCTATAGCCCAAACCCACCAATCCTGACAACATCCTCGTAAATCTTTTCTGAACTCTTTCAAGTTTCACAACATCCTTCCTATAGCAGGGAAACCAGAGTTGCCCAAAATATTCCAAAAGTGGCTGAAATAATGGCCTAACAGTCATAACATGAGCTCCCAACTCCAATACTCAATGCACTAACCAATGAAGGCAAGCATACCAAATGCCTTCTTCACTATCCTATCTACCTGCGACTTCACTTTCAAGGAACTATGAGCCTGCACTCCAATGTTTCTTTGTTCAGCAACACTTCCCAGGATGTGAAAGTGTAATAGCCTAAGAGAAGCTAATACATCTCCTGTACTATCCATGGAATAAATCATTGGAAGCTTGAGAAATAGTAAGCACTTGACATTGTTTGATCTGACCAGAAATAATGAAGATATAACCTGCCCATGTAAATAAACTTCATCCCTTGCTTTTGGCATTCTGTGAGGTGAACAACACTTTGCACAATCTCGACCCTGAACTGAGTTTCTGATCTCTTATTTTCCAAAAATATATTTAATATTTACAAGATTTGTAGAAAATATTACAAAATTTACAATAAAGTTAATTGTTTCCATATAGCATATTCTACTTAATATTATTATAATACTCTTACTATTTACAAATTGCATTTTACATGATGTGTGCAGCCAGAGGACATTAACATTTTAAACTGGAACTTATGAAAGTAAAATAAAACGTTTACCTAAAAATCATGTTACACTTTGAGGTGTCTCAATAAGATTTTGGTACTCTTGTTTCAGAATGTACGTTCTTGGTAAGACACACAGCCTAATGGGTTCTCCAGGTTCCAGCTCATTGGTGTACTATGTCTGAAAGGCCTTAGGCAGCAACCTTTCCTTATTGAGCCTCTGTGTAGGTGCCGCAACTATTAGTGTGTCCCTCAGCATGTATTCCTGGACCTTGGGCTGTGCACGTCTGCAGCACCAGTCAAGAACAACTCTCTGCACTGAAAGACTAGGTTTTGGGCAGACCAAAAAGCATCTTTTATCTAGATTCTTGTTTTGGTGTACATTCTTAGAAACAGCCCAAAGTGGATAAAGACTTGCATCACAGCACTGTTTATTGTGAACCTCAATGAAAATCTCTGATTCTGTCTCCCGATGTCTGGAGATGTTTTTTTGTAAATGTCCTTTCCATGAGAAGGTGGACAACAGTTTCTCCCCAACCATAACCACCTCGCAAGCAATGTGTTGGAAGGATCTGATGAGTATGTTCTTTCACACCATCACCCAAGCCACGTCTTGGTGCTTCTTTGTCAATTCATGAGATTATCAAGTGACTCTGGCAGTGTGCTCATGGAACCAACTGTCATGATCCACCATATTCTTTCCCTGCCAGACTTCATGGATATTACCTGCTGACTTCCAAAGTCAGTTCAAACCATTATGGATGTTAATCAGTCTATGCATCTAAGCAGTGATGTCACTCACGTACAGTGAGACTTTGATCTGAGTGCCTTTATTATCTTGGATAGTCGCCACTGTTAACCTTCACATCATTCCTGATGGATTTGGCATTTTGACTTTGATTTAATTTATTGTAGTCACATATGCCTAAATACAGTGAAAAGCTTTGTTTTGCGAGCAGTACGGTCAGATCATAGCAAACAAGAGCATACAGATCATAGGGTGCTTACACAGAGCCATGCTCCAAGGTTATGGCTGCACAAGAGGTGCACAAAGTAAGGTCACCATTAGCAAGACATAGAAACAGGAGAGAGGAAGGAGGGAAGTTCTGCCTGAGTCCAGGTTTGATCAGAAAGTTGTCTCATTTCCACACATTGCTTGAATCTGCACAGTTTTCTGATGTTTATGCAGAACAATTGTATTCAATTGCAGATTCTCTTTCTGAGCACCATTTTGGAGAGCATATTTCCATTATGTAGATGTGCAGTGCTCTGTCACAGGCCTTCTTCTGATCTAGGTTGATGAAGCTGTTATTCAACCCCTGAATGGCATATTGGCCCTGCATTGCCTGTTACAGTGCAGGTCTGTTCAGGGTGAATCACCAACCACAGACCATACCTGAATCGTCTGGCAGTAAGATGGGTCACCAATTTCTAGTTTCCTCCCTCTTACCCTTTCTGGTTGTAGATGAGGATAATGCTACATTTCCTGGTTAGAAGTAAGTCAGAAGCATATCGGAACACATTGAGAAGGTCTTGGCCTAAAGGGATTAATACAACTCAACTGGTAAGTTTTCACTTCTGGGAGTTTTACACAAAGACCTTAATCAGCTCATCCAGAGTTATGTTTAGACTCTCCCCTGTGTGAGGTGTCCATGATGAAGGGCAGGAATGACTGGGAGGCAGGCTTGGTTTTAACAATCCAGTATAAAATGATTTTGAACTTCAAAAAGACCAAACTCTAATGACTTTATGAGGCATTTTCTTCCTTCAGACTGCTGATCACAGAGTTTCTGTCTTATTGTGACAGAGGGAATGTGAGCATGTTTCATCCTGCTTTACAGAATGGACACTGGACTATCAGGTGATCTTCAAAGTCTCCAATGCATAGAGTGAACCTTGCTGGCCCATTCCCACCTGAGGATCCTCCTTAACATCAGTCCCAAAAGAGTGCAGCCACAGCTTTTTCTGAACATCTTTAGAGGATGAAGAACGTCTTGATGTTCATCTTAATGGCTTCCCACCTGAATCCTGGAAATTCAAAGAGAGTTTGTAGTGTGCTCCAACCTTTGAAAGCCCTTTTGAGTTCCTCAATGTTTTCTGGAGTCAGAAGATTTCTGTTCAATTTCCAGGACCACTGCCATCCCTCTGATCTTCCTGTAGGTAACAGTCAACCAACAGGGACTCTGATCAGAGAAGAACATTGGGTTGATGTTGGTGAATGTAACTAAATATAAGGGTCATAAATAGGAAGTCTGTGTAATAGACTTAGATCCATCTGGCTTCACCTAGGTGCATCTGGACTGCATTTGCCAGGGTGCTGAAGACACCACAAGGCTTAGCACCTTTTGTCAATCCATAAGGAGTCTGGACATGGTGTGTAGTCTGCTGTCATTCCTGCTGGATCGTCCCAGAATCAAGCTAATTGCTGAAAGATGTCTAGCTGCTTTGAGCTGAACTATACACATTAATGAACTGGAGTGGAGAGTTTTTAAACAAAACGTTAGCTGCAAGGAGGTACTCACCCACCACTCCCACGGTGAAGTTGCATTCCCACAACAGAATACCGAGGCCGGAGGAACATGACTCAATTTCTCCTGAACAGATCCGTGGCCGATGAGATCACCAGTGTGACCACAGTCTGTAGGAGCTGAGGGGATCCCATACATCCCTGCAGAAACAGCAGATTGATGTTAACCTTGGTCCGGTAACCCAAAGTTGAAGCACACTGTGTAGTTGTTCTAATGCTATGTAGAATAGGAATCGTTTGCATTAACATACACAGGTTTTTGTTGCTTACCATTGCCTTTTGTCTTTTACAGTTTTAATCCTTGGGTCCTCTCCTGTATCCCCGTAGTGATCACAAATTATCTCACTTGCTATGAGTGAAGGAAATTGTCCTGATTTGTTTTTTGTCTAAAAGCAGCACTCCTCGTCATTCATATTAGCAGGGAGTGGCCTCTGGTTGCCCGTGGGGGAGGTGGTTTTGTCCTTTTCTGACCTCCTCCTCTTTCAGGGACTTCATCACCAACTGCATTTTCCAAAGTTGTCCCTCTGCTTGAGGAGTGTGAAGGCTCAGCTGTTTGCTGCTTCAATTGTTTCCTTCCTTTGCTACCCTCCCACCCCTTACTCTCCAAGTTCTTCTTTGACACCTCCTACTTGGTGGGAGGACAGTAGCAGGACTCCTAGTCACACTGGTCCTCTGCCCTTATCCCATTCCACCCCCTTTTGTTACAATAGCCACCTTTATCCCTACAATTCTCTGAGATTGCTGTTTTGCTCCATTTCTGACCTCAGGCAATGTTGTTCTAAATTGTGACTCTTAATTGATAATTCAGAAGATATTTTATAAGCAAACCAACTACCTTGTATCTCTTGTAAACCAATGGAAACATCCAGCAAAAGGCAACTGGAAAACAACATCCTGACTAATGTAAGCATCACATCAGCAACATGAATCGGTTTTATTGGTTGCATCGTTGTGGTTTATTGTGTCAACTGCTCAAACTCTAAACTCTGGTATTCCCTCCCTAATCCTCTCTGCATGACAAGCTCTCCTTCAAGATGCTTCTGAAAGCCTACCTTTTTTTAACCAAGCTATTGATCATCTCCCCCATTATCCTCCCATTATCATAGGTCACTATGGTACTGCCACTGCTCCCAGAATTGTTACAAAAATTAAAGATGACAAAATATTTTAAAATGTTGCCTATTCAACCTAATTTCCAAATCCATTTGATAGAAAGCAAGATTAGCATGATTTACTATAAGTAATTAGGCATTCACTCCAGGTAAACAGTTATAAAAAATCAGCATGTAATACGACAAATTAAAATTCTGATCCTGTTTAAACACATATATGCTTGCATGCAAGCAAAAGTAGGTTATGGATGTAGGAAAACTGGGAAGGCAGTTCAATGGTTCCTATTCACATGTTGCTGAGATGATTCTTATTTTTACGCTAGTCAGAATATTGCTTTTCAGTCATCTTTCTCTGGAAATTTACCAATTAAATGTCACAACTTAAAACAACTGATAAAGGAAAGAAACTGGTTTTCTTCAAGTTTAGAGTGGGTTTTAACTGCAGAGAAGTGAGAGAGCTCCTCAGTTGTTGGTAATCAGATAATTTCTCTCTGTATCTTGTTACCTGTCCCAAGCTGTTTAGTTGCCTGAGGACCAATCACAGGATTGTTGACCTGAGAAAAGGCTTTTTGCCATCGATAAGTGGCCTCTAGTCGTGGACCAATCCACTTTTGTGATGCCATCTAGCTGCACCAGTACACAGCCTATTAGTTCCTGTTCATCTACCACTCAAACTTCAATTACAACTTGTTCAAACAGTTGTTTACACAATACTTGCCATATATATCAACTTAATAGATTTTTGCAGCAATCCTTTAAATCATTCGTTTTAAAGCAGTTCTTTCTCATTTCAGTCCACAACTTTAAAAAGCACAAAATGAAAGACATGGCCTTTAAATTATTTGACCCTGTTTGATAATGCTCCTATGAAACATCTTGATATGTTTTACAAGATTAAAGGTTGACTATACGTGCAAGTTGTTTTGATCAGCAGGGGTCACTTTGATGTCATGACTTTTAGAATGAGAAATGCAGAAACTATATTCCCAAGAGCATTGTTTCAAAATGCTTGGTAATTTCACTGCACTTCTCTTGTCACTTAGTAGAAACATAGCTTTAACTTCTGTCACCCTCTTGCATTTTAAGACAGAATAAACAGTGCACTTATAAAAGTGAATATTGAAATTAAATGTGTAGGTCAAGCAGTGAATTACATAATTGATTTTCAACTTTATGCATAAGAAATTTATTTTACTGCTAAATTTATACCTCCCCCAAACTAAACACACTCTCACTCCATGGCAAAATGCTGCTGCTTAAGCAGACCACCTCTGCTTTTGTACCTGTATTGTCAGTGAATGCAAGAGTAAAGTGTTAATCAGTCAGTTGGGTGTTTTAACCTTTCGTTCTTGGATGTGAAGATGTACCTCATCTCAACTTGGTACCTCTCCAGTGACTTAGTGAAGACCAGTGTCTCACCCTGGAGGGAACTGAGACCATAGTTTTTGTCTCAGCACGGGAGAGCACTAGGCATTAGATGGGCAATATTTTATTCTAGAGCTGAAAATGTGTTGCTGGAAAAGCGCAGCAGGTCAGTCAGCATCCAAGGAGCAGGAGAATCGATGTTTCGGGCATGAGCCCTTCTTCAGGAAGAAGGGCTCATGCCCGAAACATCGATTCTCCTGCTCCTTGGATGCTGACTGACCTGCTGCGCTTTTCCAGCAACACATTTTCAGCTCTGATCTCCAGCATCTGCAGTCCTCACTTTCTCCTAGAATATTTTACTCTACCAGTCATAACAACAAGTTTTCTTCTGTGGTTTACATTTTCCAGTCATGTTACTGTAAGAAAAAGGCACATTGAAAAATTGCAGAAGTCAGTGTATTTGTCACATCAAGTTTAAACATTTTTATTAATCCAGTGTTGAGCAAATTCTGTTACATTAAGGAAGTAGTTCGACTATTGGATTTTTTTTATTGAAAGCTGGCATTGAAACTGTGGTGTACAGTCAAATTTCTTCATTAATTCAGTGATGGATTGGCAAATGGTTGTTTGTGGAGGTATATTATTAAAGTTTGAACTTTACTGACTACAGGAAACCACTTTGGGGGCCAGTGAGATGCCTTGTTGTAAGAAGAGAATTGTGGTAGAGTTTGTTATAATTATATTTGACTGTATCTGAAACAAAAGGAACTGTGTTTCAGTTATATGCTGAACAAACTTTCTTCAGCCCTGGTTCAGCATTTGCCCTTTACTGTTTTAACACTGGCCTCTTTTTGTATGCCTCTTCCCTCTGCTTCCTGATTGGTGTATAGCAGGCTTATCCAACCATAGTGGGGGAGGCATATTTCAATTTTTCTCTTATTTGGAATCCAGAGAGAACATTTCAGAAAGATAAAGTTTTGTACTACGGTAAACATTGTCTTCTGAAAATAAAATTCCAAAGTAATAAATCAAAAATGCAATTAAATTAATAACAAATACATTTGGTCATTAATCAGTGCCAAGCAGCAGAGCTGTCTAGTAAACCTTTTTTTTGCCTTTTCAGTTGAGAAATAAAACGAAACAGACTAAGCCCTGAGTCCTGATCACCAGCTGGGGATGGGACTGGGGCCAAGCTAAGTTGTTGGGTTTAACCTCTGGTGGTGCACGCTCCAGCCTGGTGTTGGCAGATTTTGTATCCTAGTGGGGTTCAGGAGCAGGTTGCCTGAAAAGCTGTATAGTCCTCTTCTACCAGCTGATACTTCTTTGGCAGGGAGCATGAGAAGGGGTAGTCTGTATGTGTACGTAAGTGCATCTGGCTCCCAGACTGATTTACGCTCTAACTTCCACTCACTCGTACTCACATGCAGACATTCACACACAACACAATCACTCACTCATACACTCCCTCTCCCTTCCTTCCTTTCTTTCTCTCTCTCTCTCACACATAAAATCACCACCTCTCACACAGAAATAATCCCTTTCCACAGAAGCTTATACATACATATACAAACATTATCACTCACTTTTTCTCAAGCACACAATCGAATATACACGGTCACACTCTCTCATACATGAAATCACTACTAACACACAGACACACACGCACGTATACAAAGTAGACAATCACACAGAATCACTCTTTCTCATGAGCACATAATCCCTCTGTCATTCAAGCTCTCAGCCTCAACTTGCCTTTGCAGGCACAATTAGTCTAGTTCAGTTATTGGTTTGGATATTGATGGTGTGGAATTCAATGGTGGTCATGCCATTGATGTCAAGAGGAGATGGTTAAATTCACAGTAGTTTTGGCACAGCTGTTGCTTGGAATTTATGTGGAGAAAATAATTTTCCTTAATGTTCTCCAAGTCTTACTGCAAAGGAGTTATGAACAGTGCTGAACATTGCATAACTATCAGTAAATATGATGGAGGAAAGGGGCTTCTTGTCAAATGCCTTTAGGAAATAAAAGTATAATATTTCTACAGGCTCCCCTTTACCTACAACCTATGTTCCTCCATCAAAGAATGATGATAAATTGGTCAAAGGTGACTTCCCTAGATTCACTGGATCTGATTCTTGAGTAATTTCACTTTTCTGCTAGCTTAAAATAACCTTAAGGTATGACAGGATAGCTTGCTGTGTGAAATGACCATTTTTTGGCAACACAAGAGGTTCAGCTGAAGACATTGATGGGAGGGTGGAAGCAGAGTAGAAGGGCACGAATGATATGTGATCTGATAATTTCTGGAACAGACATGTGTTTGCCACTCTGGGATATTACGTTGTCCCTCCCAATGTCACAGAGTAGATGCAAGTCATTCTCTTGGGAGAGGGTGAAGAGCCAGAGGTTGTGGTCCAAATTGGAACCAACAGAATAAGTTTTTAAAAAAAAGGATGAGGCCCCAAATGTAGAATATAGGGAACAATGAAGAAACTCAAAATACCTTTAAAGCTCACGTTTACTCCCAATGCCACGCACAAGTATGTTTAGAAATAGGAAGGCAGAGTAAACAAACATGTGGCTGGAAGAAATGGTGCAAGAGGGAGTGTTTTTAGTTTCTGAGACATTGGAAGCAGCTGTATGACAGGTGGGAGGCTTTTGCCCGAAACGTCAATTTTACTGCTCCTCGGATGCTACCTGAACTGCTGTGCTCTTCCAGCACCACTAATCCAAAATCTGGTTTCCAGCATCTGCAGTCATTGTTTTTACCTATGACAGGTGGGGCCTATAGAAGGAGGACGGGTTGCACCTTAGCAGAAATGAGACTCGCATCATTACCAGGAAATTTTCTAGTGCTGTTAAGGGAGTAGAAATCTGAGAGGGAATTCTAATGAAATAAAAACAAAGCTGGTTGTGATAGGTGGAAAATCTGTAAATTAAAATGTAAAGCAACAGAAACAAGTCCACAAATCAACCAGGACCAAAATTACAGAGTAGTGTTAAAAAGGCAAAAATAAAAGCAATATCTCTTAATACAACAAGGTAGGTGAATTGGTGACTGCTAGTAGAAGTAATAGGGTATGATTTATTGTCATTGTGGAAATGTGGTTACTTTGTGACCAAGACTGGGGGCTAAATATTAAAGGATGCCCAATACTTATGGGGGGGATTGAGTTATAGAGTCATTCAGCATGGAAACAGACCCTTCCATCCAACTCAGCCATGCCTACCGGGTTTCCCAAATGAAACTAAACCCATTTACCTGCATTTGGCCCATATCCCTCTAAACCTTTCCTATTCATGTACCTGTCCAACTGTCTTCACTATCTTTCACAGTCATTCCATATATGCACCACCGTCCTTCCCCTCTCACCTTAAACCTATGTTCTCTAGTATATAAGAACAAAAGGATAGTTAAGGAAAAAGTGGAACCTATCAGATATGAAGAAGGGAACATCTGTGAAGATGCAGAGGATATTTTGTCTCTGTATACACAAAGGAAAGGGATTATATGGATATCGTAATTGAAGAGGGCCATTGTGAAAGATTGGACAGGATAATCATAATGAGAGAGGAAGTATTAGAAGAATTGGAATCCTTGAAAGCAGGTAAGTTACCAGGGGTGGGTGGATTGTTCCCTCTGATGTTGAATGTGGTCAGAGATAAAATAGCAGACGTTCTGAGGATTACTTTCCAACCTTCACTAGATACAGATGAGATGCCAGAGACTGTAGGAATGCAAATGTGTTTAAAAAGGGTGCAAAGAAATGGCAAACAATTAGATTTTTTAAAAAAACTTTGGATACTGGAAACCTACAACAAAATCAGAAATTGCGAGAAAAACTCAGCAGGCCTACCAGCATTTGTAGAGAGAAAGCAGAGTTAACATTCCAGGACCATTGAATCTTCTTCAAACAGGCTTTCAACAATGGTCACTCGACCCAAAACATTAACTCTGCCTTCTCTCCACAGATGCTGCCAGACCTGCAGAGGTTTTATAACAAGTTTGGATTTTGTATCCAAACATTTTTTGGCCAGTTAGTCTTACTTCAGTGATGGGCAAATTATTAAAATCAATCCTGAGAGATTGAATAAACTGTCACTTAGAAAGGTATGGAGTAATCAGTAGTAGTCAGCATGGCTTTGTTAAGGGAAGATCATGCCTTACAAACTTGATTTGTATTTGTTGGGAAAGTGACAAGGAGGATCGATAAGTGTAGTGCAGTAGATGTTGTCTACATGGATCAGGTATAGTTACATAATAATTACATAGTAAGGCATTTGACAAGTCCAAAAAATAAAAGCCCAGGGTAATGTGTTGAATTGGATCCGAAGTTGGCTTTGTAACAGGAAACAGAGGGTAATGTTTAATGGCTGCCCTTGTGAATGGCAAGCTGTTCCACAGGGATCCCTGCTGATTGTTTTTGACATTAACTATTTGGACTTGAACCTTGGGGGTACAATTGGGAAATTTGCAAATAACACAAAAATTCACCATGTAGAGAGTAGCTGCAAGGGGTTGCAGGAGTGGGCAGGAAAGTGGCAGATGGAGTTCAACTCTGATAAATATGAGGTAATGCATTTAGGGAGGTCAAACAGTGAAAGGAAGTATACCATAAACTGGGATATACTGAGAAGGGTAAGAGATCTTGGTGTACGAGTGCACAGTTCCCTAAAGCAGCAGTACAGGTAGGTACGGTTGTAAAGAAGGAATATGGAATGCTCTCCTTCATTGGCAGCAGAATAGACTACAAAAGCAGTGATGTAATGATGAAACTATAAACAACATTGATGAGGCCACAACTGGAGTATTGTGTGCAGTTTCAGTCATCACATTACAGGAAGGAAGTAATTGCTCTGGAGAGAGTTCAGAGATGATTCACTAGAATGTTGCCAGGGCTGGACAATTGTAGCCACAAGGACAGACTGGAGAGGTTGGGGTTATTTTCCTTAGATGAGAGAAAGCTGAAAGTGATGTAATTGAGGCGTACAAAATTGTACAAGGTGGAGATAGAGTAGACAGGTGGCACCGGTTTCCCTTGTCAGAGAGTTCAAAAACCAGGGGTCATAGATTCAAACTACGTGGCAGAACGATTAGAGGGGACAAGAAGAAAAACATTTTTTTTGCAGAGGGTCTGGAATTCACCTCCTGAATTAGTAGTGGAGGCAGACATCCTAAATTCTTTTTAAAAGGTATGTGGATGCGCACTTTAAGTACTGTAAGCTATCGGGCTATGGGCTGTGTGCAGGAGGATGGAATGAGAAAAGGCATCTGGGAGTATTTGTGATAGCATAGACAAGATGGGCCAAATGGCTCCCTTCTGTGCTATACTGTTTCTATGGCTCTATAGTTGTGCACTTTTGTAACAGATTCAATTATATTGCTTGTTAAAGAACGGGTACCCTAGTCAGTATATATTCTGCAATCATGAACAGACTATTTAGACATTATTATGTGCTACTTGTGGGAATTGGTGTGCAGATATTGACTGTCATGTTTCCTTGATTGCAACAATGTAATTGGGTAGGAATATTTGAGGGTAACACACTTTGGGTACTCATGAAAAGCATTCTATAAATGCGAGTGGTCACTTTGAAATTTTAATACCCAAATTTTGCTGTATTCAGGGAAAAATAACCTTTCATTTTTCACGTCCAAGACATTTTCAGCAGAGATTTCACATTTTTAGATGTTTAATCCAGTGTCCCTCTCTACAGGATGTCTGTGGTGAGGAGAAGTAGCGGTGAAACAATCAGATTAAAGAGTCCTGAAAATAGCGGTACTGATATACTTGACTGGTTTTAGGATGCACAACCAAAGCTATTAGTATAATTCTAATAGCATGAGTGACCTACAAACTGCCATGAAACAGGAAATAAAATATCAATAACTTTAATGTTACTATAGTTTTTTAAGTTAGTCTTAAGTTAACGACACCCGGCAATAGCTGCATCAGTGAGGTGGACCCAGAACAGACTCTTGGTGGTAGCAGAGTCAAGTTTGGGCCAGTGTGGACCTGGTGGAGTTAGTAGCGGCTGTATTGGCAATGCCCAACAAGGACTAATAGTGACAGCAGCATCGGTGAAGGCAAGATGGTGCTGGAGAGTGGTGATTCTATTCCAGCGACAAGGGAACTCTTGGCTGGCCACTCCAGGCCCATGACTGAGCACTTGACAAGAAGAACTGTAAAATTGAACTTTATTTCATTTTTTTCTGCCTTTATATTCTCTGTTTTGGTTTTATTTTCTGTGTTTTAAGATGATGCTGGAGAGTGACAACACTATGCAACATTTATCACTATATTTTGTACCAAATACACATGGCAATAAATAAGTCAAATCTTCTGCATGCAAAGAGCTCAGTTAGCTTACTTTTGTCTTGTTGTGATTCTGGAATGCCAAAAACACATTGGTGAGCCCCATTATTAGTTATTTGGTGTGAGGTGGAAAGGCTGCACAGTGTTACAATTAATATTACAGGAATTTTATTGCACTGGAACACTGGAATACTTAATTTGATTCAAATTTTTAAAATATACCATATAAAACAAGAAGCAAGTGGCTGTGACAGGTGTAAATCTTAATGTTCCTGCCCCATTTCATTTCCCTCAGACATCAGACCATCATTCAGTAATTAGCCTTCGCCAGGATGTAGAATCGCTGCAGCTATTCAATTTAATGAAATGCAAAATGATTTTATATTTATCTTGTGACTTGTTGATCTGAAGGCTAATCACTAAAATCTAGAAAGGGAAACTTATGTACTTTGGAATGAGAAATTTCACATTTTGCTCTTTGACTCATGTGACACTCAGATCTTACCAACTAAACTGCCTTAAAATTTTAATAAATGCATTCCCTGATGATAACTAGAATTCCAGATGTGCTTTTTCTCAAGACAATCTAAATTATATTTATAAATGGTCCCATTTCGATGAGGTGTGGAAAAGCCTTAACATTTTACACGGTTCTGTTAAAGTACCATGGAATTAGTGTCCCACTGCACCCCTTCCCCGCCTCATGTTTATAAGTATTCACAACAAGCATTGCACTGAGAAATCCCAACAGTGACAGCCAAGCTTCAAATCAAAACTTCGGCCCCCTCCCTGCAGCAAATATTTCCAAATGGTGAGTTGAGCTAATCACACAAATTTCTCCCTCCTTCATCTTAATCAAGATTATTTTTTTAAAAAGGATTCTTTTGAGAGCCAATCCATACTTTCAGCTTTTGAGACATGCAGTTTGATCTGGAATGGGACTATACATGTCAATTTCCAAATGCCTGTTCTATTTTTATTATATTAAACCTCAGAATTCCAGGAGTAAGTTGCACATTCAGGCAAGTTTTTGTCATCGCCTATACGTCTTGGGGAATGAGGAACTTTTGACCCTATACTATTCGACAGATCTTTTATTTTGGCATTGGTACAAGGCATGGAATTGTTTCTTCTTGAATGCAGAGTTCTGGATTTAAAACTAAAACCTACAGCCCATGAAATTTGGGATCTGCGCATTTAAATTAGCTAACTGAAGTAACTCCACAGAGGCCGGTATCCCGTCACCAAGTCACCCTTGACTTACACGTGCAAAGTACTTGACTCTGGTCTGGCTTCCTCAGAGCCAGCTCTCAGAGTGAACAGAACCTCCTTTTTTTAATTGTATTAAACAATATACAGTTTACAAAACAATTAACATTAACGGCTGTAACACTCGTATTTATTTCTGTCAGCCAGAGCTTCCTGATTGGGGCTGTTAACCCGGTCCAATTAGGGAACCCATATTCTATGAGGTCTACCTGGCTGATCTTGTTACAATCACAACACTAACCTCTGGTAATATAATTGAACCTGGGCCCCCAAACCAACATTGCAGCTCCTCATGGTACTCTTTGATCCTAACTGGGGAATAGGTAGTCAGTGAGGGCTAGACTGGACTTGGATGACATGGATGTACCTTGTAGTTAACCTGAAAATGCTCCAACACTCACGCATGAAAAATGGTCAAGCTGGTGACTTCTGAAAGGTAGCTGTGAAACTATTTTCCAGTGTGACTTAATGCTTTTGGATGGAGGAAGGGTGAATTGTGAAAATAAATGTGTGATGTAAAAATTACCAATGTGTGGATTACTGTACAAGTTTGTTCACTGTGCTGATATAATCCAACCAATCTGGGGCTAATCGGTATACAACTGACTGTTTAGTAACTTGTACATTATAAAGGAACATAATATTTACTTTTCGATGCAGGTCGCTAACCGAGTCTTCTCTGGAATCCAGCCGACTGGGGTCCCTCACCTAGGAAACTATCTTGGAGCAATAGAGAGCTGGGTGAAGCTGCAGGATGAATACAGCTCCATTCTATACAGTATTGTGGACCTGCACTCCATCACTGTTCCTCAAGACTCTGGCAAACTCAGGCAAAACATTCTCGAAATGACAGCCAGTCTCCTGGCATGTGGTATTAACCCTGAGCAATCAGTCCTATTTCAACAATCCAAGGTCAGTTCCAACTAACTTTCTAAATCCTTTTATTTCCCACTCCCCCTTAACTTTGGCAGAACTGTGGACCTCCTGAAGATTATTGAACATTTTGCATTCCACATGTACAAATAACATATTCATCCAAAGAAAATACTTGACTTAACTGCGCTGTAAGATCCAAACAAACTTTGCAGCACTGAACCAGCTTTTTGCAGTTGGACACACAGGTGGTTGTTACAATGTGTCTTGAATTGTGAAAGTAACTTCATGCCATTAATTGGATGCTTTTGTAAGGATTGCCACAAAGTTTGTGGCTGATTCTTTCTTTTTCTGCTTCAGAACATTTTATTGCTTAAATCTGTTTTCTTCGACTTCTGAAACGTGCTCACTCTGGTTTGATTGAGGCTTTATGCTGTGAATTTGGATCCTCAGCTTTCTCGTAAGGGATCGTTTCAAAGTATTGAAATAGTATTTATTACATTACAAAACTTTGGGAGCTTTTATGGTAAAGGTGAATTGTACTTTTTTTCCTATCTGGTTCATGTTATGAGTTTTGGTTCATTCTTGTGTTATTCAGAAAATTCACTCACTGTATATTATTTTAGTAGAGAACCACAGTTCTCCTCTTCTGAAAATATTGGACTCGACCATCTGAAATATATACTGTATTGGTTTCTGAAACAATTTTTTTTATTATATACCTCTTAAACATTTCTGCTGAGCTCTGCTGCTTATTTTCCTGATTAATCATTGATGTAGTCTGGCCATTTCTGGCAAAGCCAGCAATTATTGCCCATCCTTAATTGTCCTTGAAAATGTGATAGTGAGCCTCCTTTTGAATACCCTCCTGTTATTCCTGTTGTGAAAGGACACCACAGAACTGTTAAGGAAGGAGTTCCAAGATTTTGACCCAATGGTAGTGAAGAAATGGGAATATATTTCCAAGTCAGAGAGATTTGATTTGGAGTTTGAGTTTCCATTTGTCGACTGTTCTTCATTTTTTAATTGGTAAAGGTTACAGGTTTTAGGAGATTCTTGCAGAGAAGCCTTAATGAGTTGTTGTGGTGCATAGTGTAGAGGGCATACATTGTTGCCATAGTGTACTAGTAATGGAAGGCAATGAATGTGGTGAATTGGGTGTCAAACAAACAGGGGACTGCTCTGCTGTGGACAGTGTCAAGCTCCTTGTGCATTATTTCAGCTGCATTCAGAAGGACAAGTGGAAAGGGCTCTGTCACACTCCTGATTTGTACGTTGTAGATGTTGAATGAGCTTTAGGGAGGTAGAATGTGAGTCACTTGTTACAAAATATCCAGTCACATACTGATGCAGTAAGATTTCTGGTCAATGGTGATCATCTCCCAGAATGATGGTGGTAATACCTTTGAATGCCAAGGGAAGATGGTTAGAATACCCCTACTTGGAGGTAATCCTTACCTCCTTACATCATGCTTATGGCATGAATGTTATTTGCTACTTGTGAGGCCAAGTATGAATATTGAGTGTGTGGTGCTGGAAAAGTACAGCAGGTCAGGCAGCATCCGAGGAGCAGGAGAATCGACGTTTTGGGCTTAAGCCCTTCATCAGGAGTGAAGTTTGTGGGTCAGGGCTGAGAGATAAATGTGAGGGGTATGGGGCTGGGGGGAGGTAGCTGGGACAGCAGTAGGTGGATGAAGGTGAGGGAGAAGGTGATAGGTCAGAAGGGGCAGTGATGGACCGGTCCGGAGGGGGGTGCCGAGTTGGAGGCTTGGGACTGGGACAATGTTGGGGGAGGTGAAATGAGGAAGCTGTTGAAATCCACATTTATCCTGTGTGGTTGCAGGGTCCCAAGGCGGAATATGAGGCGTTCCTCCTCCAGGCGTCAGGTGGTAACAGTTTGGCGGTGGAGGAGGCCTAGGATTTGCATGTCCTGGATGGAATGGGAGGGGTAATTGAAGTGTTCAGCCACAGGGTGGGTGTGGGTGTCCCAGAGATGTTCTCTAAAGCGATCTGCAAGAAGGTGTCCTGGCTTCCCGATGTAGAGGAGACCACACCGGGTGCAACGGATGCAGTAGATGACATTGGGAGAGGTACAGGTGAATTTCAGACGGATGTGGAAGGATCCTTTGGGGCGCTGGATAGAGGTGAGGGGAGTGGTGTGGGTGCAGGTTTTGCACTTCCTGCGGGGGTGGTAGGGAAAGGTGCCATGCTCTCTACGGAATGCAGATAGGGGTGGGGAGGGGAATATATCCCTGGTGGTAGTGTTCTGTTTGGAGTTGGCGGAAGTGGTGGAGGATGATGCGTTGTATGCGGCGGTTGTTGGGTTGGAAGGTGAGGACAGGGGAGGTTCTGTCCTTGTTGTGTTGGGAGGGGTGGAGTTCAAGGATGGTGGTGTGTGAAGTAGAGGTGATGCGCTGGACTGCATTGTCAACCATGTGTAAGAAGGAGGCCATCTGGGACTTTCTAAGGTGGAATTGATAATCCTGGAAACAGATGCAGCAGAAACTAAGGAATTGGGAATAAGGGATGGCATTTTTACAGGTTACCTCCTGTAATCTAGACTACACCTCCTCCCACCCTACCTCCTGTAACTAGACCACACCTCCTCTCACCCTACCTCCAGGTTATTGGTGAGTATGTGCCACTTGGTGACACTGTTGATGATCTCTTGCATCACTTTGACAAGAGAAATGTAAAGTTGAGAGTAGAATTACAGGGCAGTAATTGGCTAGTTTGGATCTGTCCTACTTGTTTGTGATCAGGATAATTTTCCACTTTATTGGTTAGATGGCAGTGTTGTAACTGTACTGGAACAGCATGACTAGAGGCATTTAGGAACCGGTGTCATCAGTACTAGAGCTGCAACTTAATTAGTGCCTGTAGCCTTCATTAATTGTACCAATTGAGGTTAAGTACATACAGTCTGAGAACAGTGTTTGGGTGGTTATGTGAGCACACACAAAGAGACACTTAGCTTCACAAGAGTAGAGTGGTGTCAGGAGATGTATACCGATGATATTTCATTCTGTGAATAAATGTTTACCAAGTGAAGACTGGCTTTGTTTTCTTTTCTTTTACTGACTGACTATTCAGAGTATAACAGCCTCTGCTGTATATGTTGCATGTAGCCATTTTTAAAATGTTGAAGTGAGTCAAACTGATAGAAAATTAACTTCTGTGATTTTGGATCTCAGGAGGCCAATGTGCGTTATCCGTCCTGCTGAAGATAGTTGCAAACACTTCAGCCTTGACTCTTGAACTCATATGCTGGATTTGGATGTCATGGAGTGTCCAACTAATTGTTTAATTATCCACCAACATTCATGTCTAGGTTTGACAAGACTCCAAAACTTTGGTTTTGTTTATTGGTCACAAGATTTCTTAGCTCTGCCCTTAGCCTTTTCCTTGTACTGTTTACCATATCCATATTCCTACATGGTAACTTCATCAGGTTGGCATTTCATTGTCATAATGCCTGGCACTGCTTCTGCTGTTCCAAACTCCTAATTAAACCAGGGCTGGTCCCTTGGTTATTGCTAATGATAGAGTGAGGGATCTGTCAAACCACAAGGTTTTTAACTGTGGCGCCTCACAGTTCTGTTGCTGCTAATTGCCCGCAGTCCCTCATGAATGTCCAGTTTTAAGCTGCTAGACCAGTTCTGATTCTCTCATTTAACACTGTGTTAGTTTATACAAATGATGGAGGGGTGGCCTTCACATTGTAATGGAACTTTGTCTCCACATGTGTTATACAGTTGTCTCTGACACTAATGCCATCATGGACGGAGGTAGATTATGATGATGGGGTTGAGTAAGTTTCTCCCTTGTGTTAGTTCTCTCAAGCCGATATGTTACCAGGTATCTCCTTCAAGAGTCAGCCTTAAGTAGTGCTGCTTAGTCACTTATGGTTACTGAATAAGAAATCCCTTATTCAAAGGGCAGCAGTGCGTTTTGATGGTTAGCACTGTCAGGCAGTAGTGCTAAGGACCCAGGTTCGATTCCAGCCTTGGGTGACTGTCTGTGTGGAGTTTGCACATTCTCCCCATGTCTGCGTGGGTTTCCTCCGGATGCTCTGCTTTCCTCCCACAGTCCAAAGATGTGCAGGTTAGGCGAATTGCCCATTCTAAATTGCCCATAATGTTAGGTGCATTAGTCAGAGGGGAACGGGTCTGGGTGGGTTACTCGTTGAAGGTCAGTGTGGACTTCTGGGGCAAATGGCCAGTTTCCACACTGTAAGGAATCTAAATCTAATCTAAACGACTGTCTATGTGAACTTTGCACATCTCCCTCTGTCTCCATGGTTTTTCACCAGGTGCTCTGGTTTCCTCCCACAGTCCAAAGATGTGCAGGATGGGTGAATTGGCCAAGCTAAATTTCCCTGTGGTGTCCAGGGATATGTTGGTCATGTGGATTGGCCATGATAAATGTGGGGCTACAGGGATAGGGTGGGGGTTGGGGCTGGTTGGGATGCACTTCAGAAGGGTTGGTGCAGATATGATGGGCTGAATGGCCTCTGCACTGTACTGATTCTGTGAAAATATGCTCTAGCTGAAACAACCCTGCTACTTGCCTCCTGCTCATGGTATGCTTACTTAGCAACAGAATCTAACTCCTATTTGATTTGAGGGTTAATTTATATCATTAGCATGGGGGAGCAGGATCCAGGATTTTATTAAAAGATTTAGATGGGGGTAAAAACTGAGGAGGTAGATGATTTAGAATTTTCCAGATGGATTTCAAGAGGAGAATACCTTAGAGTCATAATTGTTGTTGCCTTTTGCACAATGTTAGATAGCTGTGTAAAAACTGACTCAGAAGCCTGGTGGTTGTTCAATGAAGACTGGCAGCTATTCTGAGTAGGTGGAAGAAATGCCGTTTTCACCTCTCAGAGCTAAGGCTACAAAGGCAACCAGTTGATCTGTTAGTCATATGGATTGCACAGAAGTTGCTGATATTAAACACTCCTTCCAAAAAAAATAGCATTTCTATCAAAGTGAAGTGGATACTACATGTAAAGTCTGTGAAATCAAAGTTGCAGTACTGTTCTAGTAAATGTAGAGTCTGCAGGATGATGTACACAAGTTGCTTCAATTACCAAGAACTTGACAGGTGGAATGCAATATGGCAAATTGTTAAGTTATCCATTTGTGTAGGAGAAAATTAAATTGCAGAATATTTTTGATTAGTGATGGAATCAAGAAATGTTTGCATTCCGAGTGGCTTGTGTGTCCTTGTATGTACGTGAATCTTAAAAACTTTGGTCTGATTCGTCCATGCCGACCAAATATTCTAAATTAATCCAGTTCCATTTGCCAGCAGTTGGCCCATTTCCCTCTAAATCCATCTGATTCATATACTGTATCCATCCAGATACCTTTTAAGTCCAGTAATTGTACCAGCCTCCTCCACTTCCTATGGCAGCTCATTCCATACACACCACCCGCTGTATGACGAAGTTGCTCCTTAAGTCCCTTTTAAATCTTTCCTCTCACACCTTAAACCTATGCCTTCTAGTTTTGGATTCCCTCATGCCAGGGAAAAGACCTTATCTATTTACCCTATCCATGCCCCTCATGATTTTCTAAACCCCTATAAGGTCACCTTTCAGCCTCTGAGGTTCCAGGGAAAACAGCCTCAACCCATTCTTCCTCTCCCTATAGCTCAAACCCGTCAGTCCTGGCAACATCCTTTTAAATCTTTTATGAGCCATTTCAGGTTTTACAACATCCTTCCTTTAGCAGGGAGATCAGAACAGAATGCAATATTCCAAAAGGGGCTTATCCAATGTCCTGTACAGCCACAAGATGACCTCCCAACTCCTATACTCAATGCACTGACCAATAAAAGCAAGCATATCATATACCTTCTTCACAATCTTGTCTACCTGTAATTGTAATTAGAGTTAAAAAAAATTATCGTAGGATTACATTTTTTCAGGATACTGGTGAGGCCACACCTGGAATGCATTATTTTCTCTTGGTCATCTTATAACATATTATATTACAGGGAGTGCAACAGAGATTCACGAACTGATTCCTGGGATGAGGGCTTGTCCTAACAGCAGAAATTAAGTACATGAGGTCTGTGTTTACCTAACATTTAGAAGATTAAAAGGTGATCTAATCGAAACACACAAACTTCTTAAAGAGTGATACGGAAGCGATGCCCCCAAACTGTTTACGAGAGCTGGAGAATCACGACCATGGTTTCAGAATAAGGGGTGGCCATTTAGGACTAAGAAAACAAGAAATCTCTTCACTCAAGTGATTGTGAGTCTTCTGAATTCTCTCCCTCCACTGTTGAAAGTGTTCAAGACACGAGTCGATAGATTTGGAAAACCAAGGGAATCGAGGATCATCAGACTAGATTGTTGAATGTAAAATTAAAAAAGGCTAACCTTGGTCTTATTTGAACATTGAACAGCCTTGAAAGGCCAAGCCAAATGATCTAATTATGTTATTATTATTTATTATAAACATACAATTTAATTGAAATGCCATCAGGCAGACTTCGCTGTCTCTGTAACCAGTCTGTAACAGCAGTATGTGAATAATGTCTCTTCATAAAAGATTCAAATGACCTAATATCTGGTAGCCTCCTAATCCATCAACCTGATTACATATATTACTCTCTTACAGGTCTCTGAACACACAGAATTAGCTTGGATTCTGAGTTGTCTGACGAGTATGCCAAGGTTACGTCATTTACCTCAATGGAAGGTATTCTCTTCTTTGTTGAATAAGTAAAGTCTGTATGAACTCTTTATTCCAAAGCTGCTGTTTTTCTGAGGTGGTATTGGTAAGGTTGTTGGAAAATCTCAAGTGCAACTGGAATGGGCATCAACTGTTGGCCTTCCTAATGGCACTCCTATCCAAAGAACAAAAAGCATACAGATTGTAGCTGCAAATGTCTTTCCTGTGTAGATTAAAGAGTTTGAAAATAATTTAAATATTTCACACTTAGTAACTCATAATCAAAAGCTTAACAATCAGCAAATGTTTAACAAGTGGGATTCATACTATAATTACAGGACAGATGTTTCTGTACAGTCACTTGGTGGCACAAAACTTTGTTACACCTCACTAGGGTAGGCCCTGGAACTCAAGCCTCACCATTCCCAGTAACAGTACTCCGAATTCCCCAATTTATGTGGCTTTTCATCCCAGGTTGACAGAAGCACAGACCAGCACAGCCGATCAGGCAGCATCTGAGGAGCAGGAGAGTTGACATTTTGAGCCTAAGCTCTTCATCAGGAATCATCAGCTCTTCCTGATGAAGAGCTTATGTTTGAAACATCGACTCTCCTGTTCCTCGAATGCTGCCTGACCAACTATGTTTTTCCAACACCACACGTTTTTTACTCTGATCTCCAGCGTCTGTAGTCTTCACTTTCTCCTAGAAGTATGGACCAGGCTTCTTTACTTAACAAGGATGACTATTTATTACAAATGCTGAGGAACCTCGACTATCCAGCATTCGATTATCCGAATATCGAATTATCCGGCAAAATCGCAAGGACCCGATGCTTGGCTAAACTGTTATCCGGCATTCGATTATCTGGAATTCGATTAACTGAATGAAATACTCCCCGCCCATGTCCTTCGGATAATTGAGGTTCCTCTGTAAATGGATTCTAACTGCAGGCCAACAATTATGAGTCATCAGTGTACAATTTTACTAATTAAGATTCTAACCCTGTTAAAAACTCCCATCTACATGTACATGCAGACAGACAAAGATGAGGAAAAGATCATGTGTTTATTGATCGAGGGAAAGACTGGAATGGCAGTTCTCAATGGTCCCTGTTCACAGCATTTGCTGAGATGAGCCTTGATCAGAATGCTACTTCCTGATCTTCCTTCTCCAGGTAGTTTTACTTGTTTGCAGGAGGCACCAGGTGACTAGGTCTCACTTTCAAGGTCTAGGACTTGGACTTGGCCTTATCAATTAAAAGCCACAGCCTACAGTAACTGAAATGGGCAAATAGATTGACTATCTTCAGGCTTTTTTTTATTGCAGGGCACAGACAACTCCTTGTCCTCCAGAGGTCCAATAATTTCTGCCAAAGCATTCACACCTCAAAGCTACCCGGAAACCAAGCTCATGATTATTGGCAGGCATAAGGGTTTTGTCATTGGTCTGTGGACTGGTAACCAGTGATCAGTCAGTGACTTGTTGCTGACAAAAGCTTCATTCTAACACACCCCTTGGCTCCATCTTATCTGTGAACTAATCTTAACATAGCTGCTTGTTCAAGCAGTAATTGAACAATATTTACATTGAGTGTTGGTTACTTGCTTTTAAAAAGTGCAACAATCCTTGGTTTTTGAAATGGTTCTATTCCCATTTCAGTCCACAATCAAAAGTTCAGGAAAATAAAAAGATACGATGTCAAGGAAAAGATTTTTTTTTAGATATTAAAAGCATTGAGGAGTATGTAGAGAAAGGAGAGAATGATGATGAGTCATATTGAACAACGAAGCAGACTCAAAACGGCAAATGGTCTTCTGTTGCTTCTGTGTTTCCAAAGCATTTCATGTTGCATTCTTCAAAACAAATACAGAATGCTAAATTTCAACCAAGCTCATCTATTTTATATCAGTGGGGGAGAAAATGGTGCTGAGTGGTTGGCAAATCGTCTCTGATTGCCCAACAGGTTGCCATGGAGAAAGTAATGGTGAACTTTGCTCTCACAGCTAATTCACAAAATGGGCAAAGCTTCAAGGTGTATGATTTTATGTCATTGATTTGGATGCAGTAGAAAAATAGGTTAAAACAATGACTTCAGATGCTGGAAACCAGATTCTGAATTAGAGTAGTGCTGGAAAAGCACAGCAGTCAGATGGTGCCTGAACTGCTGTGCTTTTCCAGCACCACTCTAATCCAGAATGAAGGAGAAAAATGTTTGGTAGCTGTGTTGATAAAATGCCACCATGATTGGAAAGAAAGTAACAAAAACAGAAATTGCAGGAAAAGCTCAGCAAGGCTGAGTTAACGTTTCTGGTCCAGTGACCCTTCTTCAGACCTTTCTGAGGAAGGGTCACCAGACTCGAAACGTTAACTCTGATTTCTCTTCACAGATGCTGCCAGACCTGCTGAACATTTCCAGCAACTTCTGTGCTTGTTTCTGATTTACAGCATCTGCTATTCATTCAGTTTTTGAGGTAAAAAAGTAGTTTGTGAAGAGATAATATTAAGTCTCCAAGAAGATATAGAAATGTTAAGTGAGTTGGCGCAAATGTGGCAGCTGGAATACAATGTAGAAAAATATGAACTTGTCCACTTTACCAGAAAGAATAGAAAAGCAACATGTTATTTAAATGGAAAGTGATTGTAGAATTCTGAGCTAACGAGAGATCTGGTTGTCCTGGTATATGAAATACAAAATTAGAAGGTAAGAACAGCAGAAGATTAGGAATGCAACTGGAAGATTGTCATTATATTCCAAGGGAATTGGAATTGAAGAATACTAATTTTACTAAAATTGAACAGGGTGTTGATGAGACAACAGCTGGAATGCTCCAAGCAGTTTTGGTGTCCATATTTGGGAAGGGATAGAAATGCCTTCACTCATCCATTACTTGGGATAATGGGTGTTATTTTATGAGAGAATTATGGAGAATCGGGATTTATCCATAGCATTTGAAAAAGTAAGAAGTGATTCTAATGGGACAAGAATTCTTTGGAACACTTAATAAAGTAGATGCTGAGAGAATGATCCCATTATGGGAAACACTAGAACTAGAGGATGTAGTTTAACATTAACAAATCTTGCAGTTACATCTGAGATTAGGAGAATTTTGTTTTTCAAAGGGTCTGCAGCCTTTGTAACTCTCCCAGAGTCATTGAGTATTTTTAAGTCTGTGAGAGACACTTGACTAACAATAATATCAAAGATAATTGGGGTAAGAGGTATAGCAAGCAGGAATGTGGAGTTTGAGGCCATAATCTTATATAATCTTATGGAAAGGTAGAGCTGGTTCAACAGGTTAATTGGCTTTCTACTGCTTCCAATTGATATGTTTGTGTGTTCGTAATCTGAAATCAGTTATATTATGAATTTGATTGATAAGCTTAAAAGTAATCAGTTAAGCTTGTCGTGTGGCTCATTTAAGCTTCCTATGAGTGGCAAACAATCATACACATGGACTTATTTTCACATTCTCAGCAATCAAAAGGAATATGTTCAAACCTTGCACTTCTTTGAATTTATTTTGGGCTTTCAAGAAGCTTATTTTTCTTGCTGTAGTACAGGAAAAAAGTTATCGAGATAAAAACAATGACTGCAGATGCTGGAAACCAGATTCTGGATTAGTGGTGCTGGAAGAGCACAGCAGTAGAGGCAGCATCCAAGGAGCTTCGAAATCGACATTTCAGGCAAAAGTCCTTCATCAGGAATAAAGGCAGTGAGCCTGGAGCGTTCATCAGGAATAAAGGCAGTGAGCTGGAGCGTGGAGAGATAAGCTAGAGAAGCTATGCCTGGAGCGTGGAGAGATAAGCTAGAGGAGGCATAGCTTCTCTAGCTTATCTCTCCACGCTCCAGCTCACTGCCTTTATTCCTGATGAAGGGCTTTTGCCCGAAACGTCGATTTCAAAGCTCCTTGGATGCTGCCTGAACTGCTGTGCTCTTCCAGCACCACTACTCCAGGAAAAAAGTTAAACAGATCCTGAATTGCTGTAATTTATTTTCATCCCTTAGCTCTACAAAGGTTAAACTTGAGTTAATACAGTGTACAATATACAGTTAATCTTAAGGTATCGGCTTGGTTATGTGGTAAAACATACACCCCAGACTCCTAAAGTCCTGAGCCTATTCTCAGACTTCATAGTTTAAGTCAATACTACTTTGTAGCAGTGAGAATGCCTTGCTGTCTGGTGTGAGATTCCTCAGATGAAATGTTAAACTAAGGTTCTGATTGCCTATTCAAGTGAATGTAAAAGATCCCTCAGCACTATTTGGAGAGAAATAGTGAATTTAGCTTGTGTCCTACCCACCACTGCTCCCTCAACTAAAACAGATGTCCCTGCTAGTTACAAGACCTTGCAGTGCAACACTCAGTGTTTCCCCGGGTAACCATAACTAGTCATCAAAAGTAGTTAATTGAATATAAGGCATTTAGGATATACTGAGGCTGAAAAGAATGCTCCCAAATTATTCTTGCTTTCTTCTTGCCCATAATAGTGAACTATTAGGCATTGCATTTGCTTTTTATTAGAAGAGTAAAGGGTTGCTTTCAAACATCCCTGTATGCAAGACTCTAATTGTCTGAACAAAATCTGCTTTGAGAGTCCAACCATAATAAAACAACTATTAGAAACAACCCAATTTACATTAAAAAGAAATTCCTGAATCCTTGAAAAGATTAGTTATTTTATGATATTTTGCAGATGAAAAGCTCTGGTCAGAAGGAAGAGGGCAGTTTGGGACTGTTCACTTACCCAGTTCTGCAGTCCGCAGATATTCTGTTATACAAGTAAGAGATACTTTAACTAGCATACAAATAATTGTAAATAGATATGGGGATTTACTAGTCAAACTCTTCATGAACACCTGTGTGTAAATTTCTATATCTCTGGCCATTTTTCTTTACTCTAATGATGCAACAATGTACAGGAATCAACATTCAACAAGCTTGTTAAATACTTGGATATTCTTCGGGCTCTTGACTTGCTCTACTGAAATTCAGAAATGTGTTCCACGTTCAATCTAGTTGCTTCCTTTTATCAGTTATAACATGTATTCTAATCTGGCCAAGCACATTTAACTAGCTTTGATTGCATTGCTTAGACTGTCTTTTTTGCTAGTACTGATTTATCTGATGTTCTAGATTTGGGTGGTCTGTTTATCAACTTTGGACAGTGATTTAGTTCTTCCAGTTTAAGCATCTGTCATTAGCTGTAAGTACGTCTGTGTGCTGACTAAATCCATTAGTTTCCCAAGGTCAAGTATGATTTTGACAAATATTACAGCTTCCTATCTCTGAATAATTAAAAGACAGGAAACACTAGCTTTTGTATAGCATCTTTTTGTAAGCACAGGATGTCCCAAAACAATTTCCAGTCAATGAAGTACTTTGGAACTAGGGTCACTGTTGTGATGTGGAGAGTTCAACATGCAATTTATAGATACCAGACATGGACAAGCAGCAAAGTGATAATGATCAGACCATCTCATTCTGTGATTAAGGGATAAGCATTGACCAGGACACTGGGATGAACCCCCTGCTGCTCAGCAAAATAGTGCCATGGGATCTGTGGCATTCCCTTGAGCTTAGTAGTCTGCAATGTTGGTTCTAACAAGACAGTGTCTCATTTATACTTCCTAAATTGAATTCCAATTAACCTGCCCAGGTGAGACCTCTGTGTATCTGCATACTGAGAGATTCTTCCTCAAAGCTAGGCAATTAAATGTTGAGGGAAGTTAGACAGCAATGTCTCTGGTCTGCAAATATTTCAGTTAATTTAATATAGCTTTAAAAACGTAGACTCGGGGACCTAGGGAAAATCAATGGGCATTTCATAAACCAGATTTCCTTCCACATTGAAATTGCAATTAATTTGGTGTCAAGTTGACCTGGTGTGAGACCACTTTCAGCAGAAATTTGGGACAAGTTAATAATCAAAATTATTCTGGAATTTTATCCTGTTGATATACTCCACCATGGCATGAGTGATCTTGGGGGCTGTTTGCAGGAGTAAAATTAGACTTCTGCCTGGAGGGGTCATGAAGTCAGCAGAGGATGTGCACTGCCAGGCAGAAGCTACCGGTGAGAGCTTCAACCAGTTCGAAGTGCAGATCATATTTCAATGTCTCCGGTGACCTTTAGGTATAAAGTGACCACCCCCCTGAAGCTCGTCATTGATTGGGGGTGCAAGAATTCTGAAGGAGCCTGATTTCCAATTAAGAGACTTCTCTACAGAGATGCTGTGTGACAGGCAGGCATTGTGTATCATAGAATGACCAAATTGCTTGCTATTAGACCTCTCCTTGAAATGTTACCTGTATTGTTCTTTAGGAAAGATCTCAATAAGATTCTTCTTATATCCGATAAGGTCAACCCATGTACCTGTTGGAGAGGATCAGATACAACATCTGGAGTTGACACAGGATGTCGCCCGAATTTTCAACAACCATTATGGCCATCTCTTTCCTATACCAAAAGCTATTCTAAGTGAGTACACCAGCAACTGGTCATGTTATTACAGTTTATTTTGTTTAATGCATGCCTAAAGTGTTTCACAGGATTATTCAGACGGCAAAGTGGAAAAAAGAACTAAAAGAGATTATTTTTTAAAAATGGATTTTGAGAAGTAATTAATTGATATAAAGGTTGCTAGACAGAAAGTTTCAGAAGGAGAGTTTGTGCATAATGGCTGGAGATTTTAGTAATGAATGCTGAACATAGTGGAAGAAATGCTGAAGATAGCAGAGATGGCATTTCAAAATGAGAGCAAAGTCAGTGAGCAGCAACATAAGTCATTGAAAGAGATGGCAAATAATGTTGGACTTTGTGCAGGATAAGATAAGGTCAGCACTGCAAAAAGCAAACTTTAAGGTTATGAAGGTTTTGAGAGCAATTGGATTGAAGAAGAGATGTAAATGACCATGCTAAAAATGTTGAGGGAATCTATATTAATGACAGGCCAGATGTGACACTGTAGTTTTTGTTCAGGGTAGTACAAGCCACTGAAATTTCACACTGATTCAGTTCAAGAAAGCAATCAGGAAGAGGGAGAAAATCAAAGCCCGGGACTCGAAGTTACTGATGGGAAGTGAAGAGAATTGGTTCTATCAGGTCAGTGTTGAAGTGGAACAAGTTCAGGCCCAACATCTATTTAACTGAATTTGCACAGCGAAAGATTGCAAACTCAATATTGCTTTATATTTGAATATTACTTTACTTTTCCATTATTCCCCCTTTCTTTGCAGGTGAAACTAAAAAAATTAAATCATTGAGGAACCCTACTGCAAAGATGTCAAAGTCAGACACTCAAACGTTAGCAACTGTGAGTATCACAGATTCACCAGAGGATATACTACTGAAGTTTCGCAAAGCAGTAACAGACTTCACCTCTGAAGTGACGTATGATCCAGAGACACGCCCAGGAGTATCAAATCTGGTAACAGTGCATGCAGCAGTGACTGGACTGACTGTTGAGGAAGTAGTGCATCAAAGCAAAGGATTGGACACTGCACGCTACAAGTATGTGGTGGCTGAGACAGTCATTGAAAAATTTGCACCAATAAAGAATGAAATTGAGAGACTTAAAGCTGAGAAAGGTTTCCTGGAGCAAGTCTTAAACTGTGGAGCTGAAAAGGCAAAAGAATTAGCAGGCCCCATCTACCATGAAATCCGGAAACTGGTTGGTTTTAGTTAACTCTGTATCAATAATAAACTGTAGTTACTGGTTTACCTTAGCATTTTGATAAAATCTGTTTGAATTGAAACCCTGTGGAAGAGTTAATCATGACGTACATAAAGGGTAGTCAGTGATTATTTATGACATATGCATATTAAGATCTGCGCAAGTTATTACTAAATTTAGAAAAGTCTGTTAATGATAGCTGGTATAATTCTGAGATCATAATTTATTTTAAATCCTATGAAAATAAGGGGCTTGCCCAAAAGCATATTAATTGGGAGTGAAAATTAGATTTTTTAACATGGCTTGTCAAAGCCAAACTAGATCCAAGCCAGTTCCCAAAGAAAATGAAATGTGTATAACCATTAAATAATTACAAGCATACTGCATTATAAGAAACAGAGGCAAGTTTGGCCACTCACCCATCGAGCTTACTGTGCCATTTGGTACGATCGAGACTGAATATCAATTTCTATTCCCTATGAATCCTTCGCCCATAAATTCCTTTGTCCTCAGATTTGTTTGGTATCCAAAATTCTACTACTATGGTCAATCTATAATTCTTTGTCTTAATTATGCTTAACAATTTAGCATCCATACCCTTGACTTTGAGACACGGAATTCCAAAGATAACATTTTTACTGGCTTTTTATTTTGAGATTGTGACCACAAATTTGAGTCTCTCCAGCCAGGAAACACCTCAACATCTACCCTCTCAAACCCTCTAAGGATTGTATATGTTTCGATGAGATTGCTTCTCACTCTTCTGAACTCTCGAGAACATAGGCCCACTCCACTCAATCTTTCCTCATAGAACAGCCCTTTCATCTCAAGAATCAACCTCGTGAATCTTAACTACACCCATTCTAAGTCATCTGTAACCTTCTTTGAACAAGAAGACTAAAACAGTATGTAGTGTTCCAGTTGTAATTTCTCCAAAGCTTTATGTGTTACAACAAGATTTATTTGGTGTTACACAGCAGCCTCCTTTTAATAAAGGCTAACATGCAGTGCAACTTATAATTGGTTCATGTTACATTGATGCATTTTTGTGATTTATTTGCAAGGATCCCAAATCTCTGAGTGCCAACAATCATCTTTTTCATTCCTCCTGTCATTACAGACTTCCCTGCACTCTGCATTTTTTCTCCCCAGTTGCATTAGAACTGATGTTCCAGTGAAAAATACAATGGCCTAACAAACTGTGTCTACTATTTCCTGGGTTGGGGAGGAAAAGTTTCGTTTTTTTTAACCTAGGTTGGATTTGCTCCTAGATTCCAAGAGGATAAAGGTTTTACCACCAAGTTGGTTAAATAATGTCTCTGAACCTCTTGCGTAAGAGAATGCAACTTGTGATTAATTTGCCTGTATTTCCTTGGTTTATACTGTGACATTGGGAGGTGACGTGGATTTGAGCCTTGGCATGGAGAAAGGGAAACTTTGAGGAACCTACCCTGGAATACTCCTCTATACTTCCTGCCTGCCAACTTAAACCCACAGAGGACTAGGAATAAATTGCCTGCTCTCAGATGGAAATGGAGATGAACCTAAAATAAGTGGAAAATCATAATGAAAGTTTAACATTTCTCTAAGACCAATTCCACTTTGTCAGCAAAATGAATAATTATTGTTGCTAAATGTGCGCAGTTTCATTAAAAATCAGAAGTATTTGCAATGAAAACAGTAAAATCCAAACACTTACAATGTATTATTAACATGCTTATGCTTTAAATACTGTATTAAGTCCAATACTGGCCTAATTTCTCTATTGATTAAAATGAAAGCATGAGGAGTTCAACATTGCTTGTGACTGTGTTTTCATAAATAGTCCAAAGAGCCTAATCAAACTGGAGTTAGTAAACAAAAAGACTTGTTATAAATTAGGTATGTTGTGTTAGAAAAAGCAAACTGTCATGCAGTGGAATTAAAAATGCATTTTATTCTTCAGTGATCTTCTCAGCAGAAGGCTCTGACTTGTGCTGTAATACTATTCATGGGGCGCTATACTGTCATATCTTTATAGATGAACCTAGAATATTAATTTAGCCTTCCCTTGAGGGAGGAGGAGGATTAAATCAGGCTAGTTCAATGCTGTCCTCATCTGAAGTCCTGCAATTAAAAAAAAGTCAACATCAGGTAAAACTAACTGATTATTTCATTTCCCCCACCCCCCACCAACTTACATTCTCCTCATGATTGCTGGATGTTAGGGCCAATTGCACTATCCATACAGCTGAGCTCAGCATGGAGCTGAGCTTAAAGCTGTTATTTTTCTGGTTTCTGACCATTGTTTCTTTGCTCTGCAGTATATTTAATGACTGAAGTATTGAACTCAATTGATCTATTCCTGGCAAAAAGTGGAGTACTCAGCAGTTTATGTAATTAAAAAACAGTAAAATTATTGATCTCATGCTATCAGGACACCTTTGTGCTTGTTTATCACTTGTGGTTAAATTTAAGCTTTTAATACATGTATATTAATGGGAACTTGAGAAAATATATTTGTCCTGTATCCCATTGATGATGTTTAGCCAATACTTTTGAAATGTGATCATTGTTAAGTGCTTGGGACATCTTGGGGTTGTGACAGATGATATTTAAATGTAAACCTTTTTTTTAATACATGGCCCTGAGTAATCCATGATGCCAGAAAACTGAATCTAACCAATATTGAGAATAACTGCTGTCTAATTCTACTGGAAAGCAGTCACTGTTAGATTTTCCTGTATATTAAATAAGTATTCCTTCTATTCATCTCAACTCTTGCAGCTAACAAGCACTTCACAAGCTTAATGAGTTTTGTTTGGAGTGTCACGATATGAAAGGTTCCATGGTATTTGTTTCGGTGATTGGTCTGGTGTGTGGCATTTTGGAGTAGCTACTGATTTTGTCTATTTCTGCCAAATTCTTTACATCTAATATTTTCCGTGACTATTTATCCAAGTTGGCTAGTGAATTCTAGTTAAGAAAACCAACAGGACACAGATGGTTCATTTTGAACTTTAATTTTTCAACATTAGCCAAGTTGGCTCCTCAAACCAAGATGATCTGTGGTATGGTAAATACTGTAACTTATTTTATAATTGCACCATATGACTGCCCAGTTTAGAAAACAAACAACTTTCTCAACTATATATTAATAGAAACTGTGGAAAAAGCTGCATGAGAGCTACTGCCAAACTAATTACAATTGCATATCATTAAATTCCAACTTCAATGTGTTCCAATCAAACTACAGATTAGCAAACCATCAGTGCAAAATGTTCAGATGCTGGATAGTCTATGGTAAATCTTTACAATGCATTGCAAATATAATTATTTAAGTATGGTGATTTTGCAAAGTTAGCTAGTACAGTTACACAAAGACACAGATAAGTCACCCTGTCCAATAAACTGAGAGTTGTGCACTGTCAGCAATCATTCCTAGTCCTTTCTTTCACTTCTTTCATTGGCTTATATGGCTCCAGAGGAAAACGTAATAAACTTGTCTATACTTATCACTTCAAGTGATTCGAATGAAATTGTTCTGTTTGAAATCACATCTGATTTAAACATAAGTGCAAGTATAATCACTGATCCAGAAACCACATGAGCGGACACATATGGGTGGCTTATGATATGTGAAATGTTTTCCATGAATCATCTTGTCCTCATGGAGATCGAACTCATGTGAAAAAGTGCATGTACCACAGGCATCTTTAGATGACTGCCTTTGTTTAACATGTACCATTTTAAAGTAGCTCATTTTTGTAAGCATTCCAAAGTTAAGTTGTTTAATGGATCATGGAGTGTTACAACCATTGTCTTGTGCCATCATTTTTATTGCTATTGCTTTATGGACCACACGCAATGCAATAAAAGCACAATATTCTTTCTTGGAGAAAGCTAACCGCAACTGTAATTGCATGTTAAATTTGTGACTTTTCAAGTTGATGCAATTTTAAACTGAATAACGGCTGTCATAATCTTTTGCACAAGAATGACTATGGATTTTGAGAGAGAGCCTAGTATGATTTTCCACTCTATCCTTTTCACTTTATATACTTGCAAACATCTCAGCCTATACTTGTGTGTTGACCCCATAGCAGTTGATGGGGATACTCATGATGTTTCTTTCTATTAGTGATGTATTGAGACTGGGTTTCCATATAACTACTGAGGTTTGCCTAAACTAAAATAAAGTTACTTTCAGAATGGTTTATGTTTGCATGCTCAACATTTCATCCAGTCTTTGATTACTCAGTCTGCACTTACACTACTTCTGTGCTTCAGATAATGGATGATTTATCACTTAGGTTGTACAGCAATCTACAAATGACAGCTGAGTTCTTTATCCTGACCAATCTTGTTTGAGAATGGTGATAGATACCCAAGAAACTAACAAGTGAGGAGGAAACTCCAAGAACATCCCCATCAGCTGTCATGGTGGAGTGTAACATGTGAACACGAGTCAAGGCTGAAGTTATTCCAAATATTTTTAGCTTTAAATGCTGAGTGACAGAAAGTATTTGGCCTCCAATGTTCCTACTTGCAGAGTTGCCAATAATCGATTCCATTAGCAGGTGTAGGAAACTCAACAACAGCTGTTGGCCCTGTCAGCATCTTCCTGTGATGCAAAACACCTATGCAGCAGAGTTTATCATTTATACAGCCATACTGTTGTAGTGTAACAATAATGAATTCTGCCCAACAACGTTGGAAATGTATCTGCCATTTTTCTCAATGTTTCCACAATTTTCCATTGAATTTCTGGTGGGAGATCAGGAGAACTCCATTGCAATTCCAGAGGTGCAAATATAAATCAAACTCAGCTTCCATAGGAACCATTAAAATACGCAATGTTTTTTATCCAGGAATTTCAGGTTCTGTGTTCTTTTCAAACTGGCACCAGATGTTTCTTTGTGATTTTTTAAAGAGCTGTCTCTGGATTTTTGCAGAAGCTCACAATTGATCTGATGTTGTTAAAGAGCTAATTGGATTTAATGAACTTTATCTTCACTTGGGCACAAGTGGAAATCTGATGGGACAAGATCAGCCATACATCATACATCCTGTACACATTTATTCATTGACTCAAACTGAATTTAATGGAATTCAAAGTAAAAATCTCGTGTTTTTTTTTAAATATACATCATCTTTGATAAACACGCTTTTACCAGAACACTGTTTTTACTGTATTTTGCATGATTCCAATAATACATGCCTGATTTGCAATTGTGTGGTTCTTGCCCGATTTCCAGCCATGTGGAGAAATAGCTGCATGCCAAAACTGAGCACTCCTGGGCATGCTCCTGTTCATTCAGCTCATTTTGACCGTTGCCTGCCCCAGTTCTGGCTGGATGCATTTTTAAAAATGTCCCCAAGGACACTCAACCTTCTGCCTCTAAAGCAACAAAAGAGCAGTCTGATGATCCTCAAACTTCAAGGTTGTGAACTGTAGATGAGTTGAAAGAAGATTCAGTCTTTCACCTCCAGAAATGCAATCTTACTTACGAGGCAAAGCACGTTTAAATATATTCTTTTTCCATAATTTCATGTCTATTTTGGTGTATTATCTTAACTTAGTGCTTGTATTCTGTTCTTGTTTGACATTCTGGGACCATAATACAAACATTTACATGGGTTTCTATGGGAATATGTGTTTCAAATAATGTGGTTTCACAATGTGGTGATTTTCATAACTGTGTTAATCGAGGACTACTTGAAGTCATTAAGATTCCAATGCGAATTGTAAGTGCGATGCAATCTGTCCCAATCTCAAAATCTATAAATGTATTTAACAATTGTGGCTTGGACTTCCTCAAAACCCTGTTAGCAGAGCAAACACAGCATTCTTTACAAGATTATGTCAGAGCTGCCCAATTTGAATTTAGTTTTAGCTGGCTATTAAAATCCAAATCAGTGTGCAGGGAGAATTTAAGTTGCAGCACTGACCCAGAAGTTATACCAAAATCTATTAATTTTGTCACAGTAATATTGCAATAAGTTATGGTGCTATTACTGTTTTTAAACTTGTATTAAATGCTCTCATATTGCAGAATGAACAGCGCAGCAGGGGGTTGTTCGGCCCATTGTGCATAGGTTGATCCAAGCTACGCATCTGGAGCTGTCGAATCCAATTTCCCTCCCATTTCTCTATCCTTTAATATTCTTCCTTTTCAAGTATTTATCCAATTTCCTTTTAAATGATATAGTTTCTGCCTCAAGGGCTCCTTGCTATATAAAGCATTCCATATTCTATCAATCCTCTGTGTAGAAAAAATATTATTCTAGCTTCCACTTTGGTTCTTCTGGTGACTGTCTCAGGCTGAGATTCCTGTGCTAAGGATTTGCCATCCCGTGAAAGCAGTCAAGTATTTTTTGCGATCTCAAATCAAACTTAGCAAACCCCTCTCTTGCAGTTAAAATTTTAAGTTTAAAAACACGTCTTCACAGTAATATTCTTCCATTTCAGGTGTCATTCCAATGAATCTTCTCAATGCTCCTCCCATATCCTTCCGACTTGGTGGGGGGTCCCATTTATGCTACAGGCAACAGTCCAACTGTGGCCTCATCACTGTTCAGTACATAGTAAACATAATTTGATTGTTTTAATATTCAATGCTATTGTGTAAATAACCCAAAACACCATCTGTCCTTTTTAAGGTCTTTTTTATCTTCACTGTTACCTTTAAAGATCTGCACACGAGAGCTTTTTTTTAAAAAAAAGTATTGCTGTTTATACTTTGAGATTTGTATGTGACAGGTCGTGCTCATGCCTTCAGTCTTTGTGATAATGAAAAATAATATTATTTAGTATCAGTAAATATCTGATAAAATAAAGATGAAAACTAATAAATATAGGGGTTCTGAAATATAAACAGAAAATATGGCAATTAGTAGGTTAGTCATGAAGAAGCAGCATATTCCAAAGTGTCACAGCCTGTGTTTTTCTTTACAAATACTGAGTGACTTGATGTTAGGTAGAATATACTTTCTAAATTGTGTGATATTGTCATTTAAGAAAATAACCAACTTTGTTAATATTTTATACACACTATTATGCAATATTTGTCAAAACTGTATCCAGCTCAAAGAGGAAGGTTGGGCTGGAAATGATTCCCTAAGAAGCTCCTTTATCAAAAAACTCAAAGCAGACAGTAAAAGCTTTTACATGTATTTGAAAAGGAAGATAGTATCTAAATTAATGATTGGTCCCTCAGAGTGAGCCTGAAGAATTAATAGTGGCAAACAAGGAAGGTGCACAGAATTTGAACATGTATTTTGTATCTGACTTCTAGAAGCTCAAAGTATCTCAAGAATCTTAGAAAATCAAGACTTAAAGCATTGATGGTGCAATGATAACAACCTCTCTCAATGTCAGCAAAAGAAAAGAACTGATTATTGACTTCATGAAGAAAGGAGGAGGACATGCCCCTATCTACATCAATGGATAGGGCCAACAGCATCAAGTTCCTAGGAGTAATGATAACTGATAATCTGTCCTGGACATGGGTGCAATGTTCAAGAAGGCACAACAACACCTATTTTTCCTCAGGTGGGGAAACCTTCTCTAAGTTATAATACTAAGCTCAGCTACGAATACATCCAGCTGCCTTTTGAACAATTGCTGTGATTCCAACTCCCCCAGAGTCAAGTCACCCTTCTCTTAAAAAAGTACTTCTGATATCTAATCAAGTTTTATGCTTGTATCACTCATATATGTATCCTTTGATCAAATACTGCTTTCATATTGACAGCAGATATGCCCTCGCATTCCACTCCGGTGCTTTAGCCGACAAGAAGTTCAGTTTTGGGTGGAAAACAAACTAAACATGGGCACAAAAGTTATCAACCCACGATCTTTCTGTCATTTTGCCACTTATTGGGAGAAGGTCGAAAAGGGTGTTAATTGACAAAGAGGGATTTGTTATACTTTTGAGAGACGAAACTATCAACAATTTTCTACCAAAAAAAAACAGAAATGGCTCGAGAAACTCTGCAGGTCACGGGTACCATTTCAAGTCCAGTGATTTCTTCAGGATGGTCTTTAGTTCCGAGGAAGGGTCAATGGATTTGAAACATTAACTCAGCTTTCTTTCCAAAAATGCTGCCAGACCTGCTGAATTTCTCCAGCAATTTGTTTGTTTCAGATTTCCAGTACCTACATTTCTTTGTTTCATTTCAGATAATTTTCTGCTTTGTTTTCTGTCTCTGTGCTGGAATTGATTTATTTAAGCAGATTTTTCCATAGACCTCAAACAGGTCTATATGTTCTTTTGTGCCCAGTGTGAATTGACATTGCTGGCAAATGCCAGTAAGTAACATTATTTCTTTAATGATGGAAACTTTTGTAGGGTAAGAGCATACACAGGATATTTGATCAGGCCAATCCAGTTATAATCCACTTAAGTCAGTACCTATCTTTCCTTACCTAACCGAATGATAATAACTAAATTCTCTGCTCCCACATTTAGCTTTTCCTCTATTCCATCTACTTCAACTGCTCCTGGTGGTCATGAATTTCACTTTCTCATCACATTGTGTTAAAAAAAATCCTGCTGAATTCCAAATTGAACTTTACTTTTGGTGACTATTTTATGTTAATAATCTCTTCCCCACAAGAGAAAGCATTCTATCACTATTGACTCTATTAAAACCTTTCATAATTTCAAAGAACTCTTTATGGTCACTGTCTCTGTCTTCTTTTCAAGGGAAAAGAACCTCATCCTGTTCATCCTTCCCTTATTTGTATTACCTCACATTTCTGGAATTTCCTTGTAAATCTTCTGCAGTGTTTCTATATCCTTTTCATAATATGGTAACCAGAACTACACACAGTACTCTGGGGGCAGTCGAACCAAGGTTTGATACAAATGTATCATAACTTCCCTTTTTCTTTAATTCAATCCCTATAGAAGTTAGTGTGTTTGTTTTCTTTATGGCTTTGCTAAAATGTAGAGCAATTTTTAGCAATCAATATACTTGCACTCGAGATCCCAAGCAAAAAGTAATTACTTTCTGATTAATATGTAGCTTCCCCTTTTAACCATCCAAATATACTTCCTCTTTGTTGAACTTCATTTATTAATTATTGCCTTTTCTGCAAATTTTTTAGTGTTCCTCAATAATTTATTGCAATCTTCCAACCCATTTTCAGTGTAACTTAAAATGTAAAGATTGTATTTTTGATTCCAAAGTCCAAACTGTTATTGTGCACAGCAATGGTCTCACACTGATCCACGTGGTGCATTACTTTCCACTCACTGTGACTATCCGCCCTTTACTCTTAACTCTCTGTTTTTTGAGAGACAAAACTATCAACAATTTTCTACCAAACAAAAACAGAAATGGCTCGAGAAACTCTGCAGGTCACGGGTACCATTTCAAGTCCAGTGATTTCTTCAGGATGGTCTTTAGTTCTGAGGAAGGGTCAATAGATTTGAAACATTAACTCTCTCTTTTCCATCTTGAAGCTAATTAAAACTTGCTTGCAATCGCTTCAAACCCAATAACCTGTGTTGTAGCTTTTCTTAGTTTAGTGGATATTATTAAGCCAGAGGGGGTTCAGAAGAGAGTTACCAGGATGTTGCCGGGTATGGAAGATTTAAATTATAAAGAAAGGCTGGGACTTTTTACACTGGAGCGTAAGCAATTGAGAGGTTTAAAAATCATGAAGGTTATAGATAGGTTTAATGGGAGGTGCCTTTTCCTTAGGATGGGGGATTTCAGGATTAGCAGGCATATTTTAAGGTGATTTTGATAAAGACATAAAGGGCATTTTTTTTTACACAGCGTGGTTTGCGTGTGGAATGAAATTCCTGAGAACATAGTGGATGCGGGCACAGTTACAACATTTAAAAGACACTTAGATAAGTACATGAATAGGAAAGGTTTGGAGGGATATGGGCCAGGAGCAGGCAGGTGGGACTAGTTTAGTTTGGGATTATGTTCAGCATGCACTGGTTGGACTGAAGGGTCTCCGTGCTGTATGATTCTGACTATGTGCTTGCAGTTGGTCCTGACCATATCTTTGTACACTCCCTATTAAACTTTCATCAGGACTTCTAGCTTGATGGAAGTGGAGCCATTAAATTACAAATTGTAATATACAATTGGCACGTTTTGGCTGCTGCGCCTATTTTCGTTGATTTTTTTCAGGTTTCTAGCTCCTTTACTGTGTTTTTACTCACAGTAAAGTATTTGGGATGGGTTCTTGCTCTCTCGGGTTGGTGTTGCAGCGCAGAGCCAAGCAAATGCAATCCTAACAGGATGTCGCCATCTTGGATCCACCAGCTCGCCAACTTTAAGGGTATCTAAATGATCATTGGATAGACATATGGATGAACATGGAATAAGATGGATAAATAGGTTTCAGATTGGTTTCACAGATCGGCGCAACTTCGAGGGTGGAAGGGCCTGTACTGTGCTGTAATGTTCAATGTTCTAAGTAGATAGTGCAACACAACATACTGATGTCTTCTCATAAGCCAAGACTTAGTGAATAATGTGCAGGCATTATTCCAACCATTTCTATGCTTAGCAGTAAAAAAATTACAATGGGAAGGGAAAGCTAAAGTAGGTAACCCTTGTATTGGTTTCCTTACCCCCGTTGAAGGTTCGTTCTGAGGTTAAATAATTCCTAAGGATGCACAAATTCTCCTGTTAATTAGGAGATTTTTGCTGTGGCAATGAGACCTTGATTTCCTAAGTTTGTCTTGGTGTGACGGTGGAGTCATTGCTACTACGTTAAATGATATTTCTCCCCCCTTCTGTTTTATAGCAGTGGGCCAAAATAGAATTCCTTAAGAGAAAACATTAAACATCTGTCCGAAAATCTGGCAGTGGGTTCACGTAGCAGACTTCCCTAAAGACATCAGTGCACTTTAAAGAACCTGTTTTTATTCCAGCAGCTTTTAGCTCGTCGATTATCTGATTTACTAAATTTAGTTTCAAAATTTGGGATTTGAACTCAGGAGCTCTTCTAGACATAGACATAACCGATTACAATACAGTACTCGTTGGTGTATTATAGTTTCCGGCAATGTAATCAATGTTAAAGCATGTATCCCTTTCCTTTCAGCCCATTTTAAAAATTACTGCTGTGTGACTCCGCTGTACCAGTAGAGGGCACTACAGCGTGTTTAATATATCCATGTGCATAAACTCGGGGAAAGCGTTTCAAAATCCAGTGGAGAAGGCCGTTCAGAGTAACTGGGACCTCAAACACGTCTCTAACTACTCGAATGCATAAGCTGGTGGAAATGGAACCAAAGAAAGTCGTGGGGTGGGGAGAAGGAGGCTTTGCTAAAATGTAATAAGCACCATTTTTTATCTTGTCTGTTTTTTTCAAAACTAAAGTTCATTCGATTACATTACACTAATAACAATAGTGTTTATCTTGTCAATGTAATTATTTATTCCCTTGAATTAATAATGTTTCTTGGGAATTTTAAAGGATTTAGATTATGTTATGGATTTAAATTATGTTATGGATTTATTATACTCTTTTTTGTTTCTGAGACAGCCTTAAGGGAAATCAAGAATAATTATGAAATAAAACAAAGAACAGGAGATCTGAAACAAACAAAAACAGAAATTGCTGGGGAAACTTCGATCTAGAAGCATCTATGGGGAGATGAACCGAATTAACGTTTCATGTCCGGTGGCCCTCCTTCAGAACTAGTTATGAAAATATTTCAAGATGCATATTAATCGCTTTGGTCTGTGTGTCGGTTCTGGTATCACTATATGGATTAACCACCTCATTCCCATATTAGTAGGAGACAGTCTATGAATAGCCATAATAAAGGCTTGAGACAACCTGAGTATATATAAATAGATTACCTACAGTGTGGAAACAGGCCCTTTGGGGCAACAAGTCCATACTGACCCTCTGAAGAGTAACCCACCCAGACTCATTTCCCCTCTGACCAACGCACCTATTCTATGGGCAATTTAGCAAGGCCTGCACAACTTTGGACTGTGGGAGGAAACCGGAGCAAACCACACAGAGAATGTGCAAACTCCACACAGACAGTCGCCCGAAGTCTGGAATTGAACCTAGGATCCTGGTACTGTGAGGCAGCAGTGCTAACCACTCAGCCACAATAGATTCCGGTATATACTTGTGACTGGACGCTTACATGGAGCGCTGGAGATGATCCAAGAATATATAATACGGAAACTATTGGAGTATACGTTCAGCTGAAGACTGAAATTACTTTTGATAATTGATACTGTCAGTATACCTGTAATATCGGATACAAATGAATTTACCTGCCATACTGGGTAATCCTATGTGGTCCTGTATTACTGAAAACTGGGTGTACCTATGCTGCTGGTTCCGATCCAACTGTAATAATGTCTGGTTTGTTGTCTAAAACGTATGAAAATTGGCAAAGGCGCAGTAGGTCAAGGTGACTACAATGTAGCTATCAGACTGATATGGGGGAGAGTGGTTCCTTTTCATGGGATGCTTTCTTCAGTTCTGGCAGCAGAAAGAGCAGTACCACTAGTATATTCTCCAACTAAGTCCATATTCTGGAGGGAAAGGTAAATAGAGAAGGGGTAAATAGTAAAATTGGGGTGAAGAACTGCAATAAACTTGCACAGCCTACATGTAAACAAGAAAAGGGCGAACATACGAAATATTAAAGCAAGGGGTGTTGATGTCAAATGACTAAATACAGCAGGAATCTTTAAAACAGAAGTTCAAGAATGCAAATGTTTAAAAATGGAGCGAGGAAATCATACCAATCATTAAGTTAAATGTCTGCACGGTAAGGCGCATAAGGTTCGTCATGTAACTGAAGAATTGAAGCAATTATTCATTGGTAGGAACCAAGCACAGTAGGGTTTACTGAGCCATGGTTACAGTGAAATCAGGACTGAGGATCAAACATTACAGGACACAACTTATTGACAAAAGATAGAGGGAAAGTGGAGAGGTGCACTAAGCTACTTAATCTGGGATAACATTGGTGATGGAATCAGCAAAACCGAAATAGAATCCACACAGACAAAGGTGAATGAAAAATCAATCAGATGAATCGATATAGTCGACATCGTGGATGAGGAAATAAACAGACACATTAGAGAATTGAGTGAAAGTCATAGAATAATAATCCTTGGGGATTTGAACTATATCACTTGGACAGAAAGAGTAGGTAACGGACTTCTTTCAAAGCCAAAATGTTTTTTATTTAATAAAAGGAATACTAGAAGGACATCTAGAAATTGGAAATACAAAAAATAATTAATCAGCCTGAATTTCAAAAGGGAAGTTTTTACATTTTTTGAGAAGGTAATAAAGACGGTAGACAATGATTAGCAGACGTACTATAGTTGGATTTTACAAATGGCTTTAATAAAATAATGAACACGGTTCGAGAATGTGGAGTGAATGGATAGGTGGCAAAATGAATAGTTAGCTGACCTCAGGACAGAAAGCAGAGACTGGGAGTGAGATCGTTAGTGGCAAAAGTGGTGAGTGGTGTTTCGTGATGATTGGTGCTGGGTCCACTGTCGTTCATAATTTAGATTAACAATTAGGATTTGGGAATCATAAACACAATTTCAAAGTTACAAATTACGCTGACATGTTAGGGTGGGAGTGGATGGTATACATTGAGGAAAATTCAACAGATACAGGAGGAGATTGAGAAACTTGCCGAATGGGCAAATAATTGGCAAATGAAATGCAACAATGACAAATGTAGGTTAGTGTATTTTGGTCGGAGGTACAGGGTGACCAATGATTACTTTGGAGATGGAAGTTGGAATACAGTATAGTTTTAATGCCTCAGACTGTAGGTTATGCCAGTAATGATATTTTGAGTATTACTGTAACACTGGACACTGCCGACATATACCTATAACACTACGGGCAGCATGAGCAAACTTGTTACAGTGGAAGCTGCATGCATATACCTGTAATACCAGCGGCTGTCTGAATATAACCATAGCATTGGGGATTATCCGTGTATATTTGTAACACTTGCAGAGAATGCCTCCTGTGTTGGATATGGTCTGAGTATATCAGTAATAATATCTCTGCAGTAGCAAATGCAGATTTAAGTATACTTGTAATATTGGAAACTGAGTGTGTGTATAATAATAGACAGTCTGAGTATACCTGTAATTCTGGAGACTATAGCTACATCATTGGACACTGTCTGAGTATATAATAGTGGAGACTTTGTGTAATATGGAAGACTACCTGAGTGTACTACCTGACTACCTGTGGTGCCTGCAACACTATTTGACTATAGTGACTGGAGACTGGGAAATAAATTGTGGGCGGAATTCTCAGTTCCCCTCCTTTTACTTCATACAGTTTAGTTAATATGAAAAAAAAATCACCCGAGGATGTAAACTCAAAGAAATTAGTTAGGATTAGGATCTCATTTATTCTGCATATGTTATGTGTTTTGATTTAGTATCGTTCAAAGTTATACGGTCATGCATTTATACTGTGTAATTACCATTAGTATGGAGGCTCGCCAACAATTACAAGTTCTTAAAAATTGTGCTAAAACAATTGTAACCATAGTAAAATGCCCACGTTGCAAATTTTGTAAAATAAACGGCTGTTTGAAAATGGCCAGAAACTATATATATATATTTTTAAAGTGTAACAAAACGAGACAAAATTGCTGAAGTATCCCGGTGAAATTTGTTGTTGTTCAACACTTCCAGAACATAGGTGGTAAAAGAACAAAAATGTACGAAGAAAGCTTGGCTAGCTATCTAATTAAATTGAGGAAAAAAAACTTTTGATTACGGGTGGAAATTCACTAGGTGGCCGGATACCTGATCCTTTACCCTCTGTGTTAATGATGTAATCGCTCCCAGCCATTGAGGGAAGCTACTTACACCGATATATACCACGGGGGCTGTTCTGCTAATGGGATTTTCTGTGAACTGCGTTCGTCACCAATCAAAATTATAACGATTCTGTTGATCAGGCAGGAACTGGGGCGTCTGAAAATAACAGTTTTCACTTCTTGGGGTAACGTTCCTCCGGGGGAATAAAGTGACCATCACTGTGAATGATAAATGTGAGCAATTGGCCATCAAAATAAATCCATCACAGCAGCGTCAACAATTAGCTTTGAAATTGGGGTAAAACAAAAACGCAAGGGTTGAGTTTTCGAAGCTAGTTACCACGCTGAATGTGTATCATTTGTAAACGTAAATTTGTAGTCCAGCGCTCATCGCTGTAAAAAGAGAGAACCCGTTGAATTTACCGAGACAAAACGTGTTTTTATTTGATTTATTAACAGTCGTTTTGTTTCGGCTATACATTAATGAAAAGGGTAAAAGGTGTACGGTTTGAATTTGATTCCCCATGAGGGAATACCCGGAGACTGTAAACGAAGGATCTGTTTGTACGGTTTGTGTGTTTCTGGTGTCGGGACAGAACGCATTCTGCGTCCGAGCAAGCGGACAACCTTCAGAGCAAACCAAAATCCTCACCTAGCATTGTTGAAACAAGATTCCCGATCGAGGATGCAGTCAGGCTTCAGCAGGTATGACCATTGCAACAAGCAGACGGCGGAGTTCGGCCGAGCCAGATCCAGGTATATCCGGTCCAGATCGGATCAAAATCGCGGTTCCCAGTCAACCTGAGACTGCGGCGTTTCTGAATGAATGTTAATGATTTCCTTCGGTGTCTCTGCATCTCGTTCACTTCACCTGGAGGCTGGGGGCAGTTGTTAATGTACATTCAGTGAGGTTCAAGATTTGAGGAAACGGGAATTTCCTGGCCCACCTTCCATCTAGGGGGATTAGAGGGGCAAGTTTCGTTCCAAGTAAACTTGTTGAATAGTTTTGCTGGTTTCGACCTGAGCCAAAGACTTTAATTTCCTTTGATTTGATAGAACGGTTTATATAATCCGACTAAAATAACCTCACCCCTGATTTAATCGATTCCACTTTTTCTATCTGTCCGTCCCTGTGTGTCTCTCTCTTTTTCTCTCTCAAACCCCGAATTACAAGAACAACCTTTCGCTCTCGAATCTTCGCCAGTGTTGAAATGCACCCGGGCGGTCAGCTTCACTCTGTAACTGCTCTGAGTTAAAGACGGTCATCAGAGACAGATATCAGATCATGGATGTACCAGGCCTGACCCGGACCTGCAATAGACAATTCCTGAGCTTTCAACAGGAACAGGCGCTGCCAGGAAGCGTTCATTGGAAAACGTGGGGATGAGATGATTTTTTTTTAATGCGGGGTGCATTTTGATTGCCGTCTGCAAGTCCTGAAGAAACCTGGCATCTTGTTGCTGAAGGCCAACAAACCGAGCAGACAGACCCGCGGCTGGAATTTATTCGGCTAATGCCTCTCCCAGTTGTGAACGGGTCAATTCATGAGGGTCCGGACAGAGAAGACGGGGGGAAACTGCTGCCATTAATCGAACCCGATCAAAAACGCGAAGGAGCAGATCGGAAGCGGTTTTTTGAAAGAAGGAAAGTCGATGCGAGAGAAAGGAGAAACACGCCAGAAATGTTTCAGGCCTGGAACGCATTGCATGGAAGCGAATGGGAAGCAGATTCAACCGAGGCATTCGCGACTGGATTACGGCAAATTGTTATTTAAATGTTAAAACAGCAACGATGCGGAGGGGTAGAAAGGACGGAGATTGGTATTTAATTCATGGTGCTTATTTGAGGAGCTGGTACAGACAAGATGGACCAAATGGCCTCCTTCTGCGCCGTTACCGTTCTGTGCTTCTGTGAATTAATAAAAACAATCAGTTGGACTGCAAGTTGGCTCAGTCACTTTAATATGCTGGTTTGACGATCTCCTCCCAAATATTATGAATACACAGGGCAGAGAATAAAAGGGTGTCTGCAGAAAAAAAAATCCGAGGGATAAAAATGTTGTCGTTTGAGACTAATGCGAAGTTTCCAAGTACTGAAAGTCCGAAGAGGTTTTATCTAAAGATACTCCGGTTGGTGTGCGCTTCACCCAAACCGCTTAGTTTAAAGCTCAACAGAAATGAGTGCACCCTTCCTAACGACGTAATTCACATTGTATAAACTGGGGTAATGAGTAACTGGCGCAGGTGGAAGAACACATACCTTTCCAGGCCAATGTTCCCCCTTCAATCAATGACCGCATCAAAATTAATTACTGTGATGGATTTGTGAACTGTTGGTACCAGCCCAGTTTTGCTCAAATTAGCTGAGTTAAATTGCAGTATAACTGAGTGCAAAAGTAGTCTCTGCTTGTGAAGATCTTTGGGCGGTCCTTATTAAGGCATTAATTCGGCGCGCTTTCCCTCTTTCTTTCTTTAGATGCGAACAGAATGTGACAAAATATCCAGCCAAATAATTGAGTATCACGCAGGGCTGCTGGAAATCTGACACGATGGTGCGCTCATCGCTTTTGGAAGTAAATCTGGACTCCACTATCATACCTTCAGCGATGACAGTTTCGAATCAACTTTACCTGGCGTCCGGCACCACACACAGGAAGCCGCCCCATGTCCAGTGTCACCTAACAGCAGTCACCTTCGTGTCAATAGGAATTCCCTGTAGCCATGGTGAGTGTGACTGGCCCAGCTCCATGTCATGTCATTAATAACTGACGCCCTCAGATGTGACAGCACCGCCACAGAAACAAAAAGCTCTCCAACTTTATTTTCACTTTAAAATATATATTAGATTAGATTAGATTCCGTACAGTGTGGAAACAGGCCCTTCGGCCCAACAAGTCCACACTGACCCTCCGAAGAGCAACCCACAAAGACCCATTCCCCTACATTTACCCCTTCACCTAACACTATGGGCAATTTAGCATGGCCAATTCACCTAACCTGCACATCTTTGGACTGTGGGAGGAAACCGGAGCACCCAGAGGAAACCCACGCAGACACGGGGAGAATGTGCAAACTTCACACAGAGAGTCGCTCAAGGCTGGATTTGCACCTGGACCCCGGTGCTGTGAGGCAGCAGTATCTATATAAAATAATCTTCTTTTTTCGCAAGCGTTTTGTGACATAAATAGAATGAATTCAGGAGACCATCAAAACAGAAAATATCCAATGATCGTCAACTCATTATATATCCCATTAACCATTACATTTCTCTCATTACAATTCTGTGTGACCATTCGCTATTTGCAATATACCTTAATTTCTGCACAAATATCTGCCCTGTGGTGTTTGGTGGGAGGGGGCATGGAACTGACAGGTAGTGAATTCTTGTGAGAGAAACTGAGATAATTCGGAGATGTAACCTAGCCGGATGTGCTCTGTTCTAAATGATACGCAGTCAGTTAGGGGCACTCACTTAACAATAACCTGCCCACTAACGCCCAGTTTAGATTTCTTCAGGGACATTTTACTCCTGACCTTATAGCCACCTATGTCCAATCATGAACGAAAGAACTGACCTCCAGAGGTGAGGGGAGAATGACTACCTTTATCACCAAGGCAACTTTTCACCCAGTTTGGCATCAAGGGGCCTTGGCAAAACTTGAGTCAATAGGAATCAGAGACATTGTTGTTTTGAGTTATGCCTATATCAAAGGAAATTGTTGTAGTTGTTGGAGATCGACAATCTCGGCCCCACACAATCCTCACTTTCTCCCACAAAATCACAGCAGGAGTTCCTCATGGCCCAAATATCTCAGTTGCTGCATCAATGACCTTCCAACCATTATCAGGTCAGAAGTGAGATGTTCGCCGCTGAATGTACAATGTTCAACACCGTTAGCCACTCAGATACTGAAGGAGTCCATGTTCAAATTCTGCAAAACCGAGGCAACATCCAGACTTGGGGTGACCAATGGTAAGTAACATTCACACATCAGAAGTGCAGACGAGTGAGAATCTAATCAATGCCTCTTGACATTCAATAGCACTACCATCACCATCACTATCCACTGACTAGAAACTGAAGTGGACCTGTCTTATAAATACTGTGATTGCAAGAGCTGATCAGAACCTGGGAATTATGTGGCAATTAACTTACCTCCTGACTCTTCAAAGCCTGTTTTACCATCCACAACACACAAGTCAGGACTATGTTGGAATGCTGTCCACTTGCCTGGCTGGTTGCAGCTTCAACAACACTTGAGAAGCTTGAGTCTATCCAAGGCAAAGCAGTCTACTTAATTTATAACCTACCCACCACCTTCAACATTCACTTTCTTCACTACGTACAAACAATTGTGTGGCCCCAAAAGATGCATGCAACACCTGACCAGAGGCTCCTTAGACAGCATCTTCCAAACTCACAACCGCCATCATCTACAAGGACAAGGACAGCAAATGTATGTGAAGACAACCACCTCAAGTTCCTCTCCAAACCACACATCATCCTGACTTGGTGAAAGTGAGGACTGCAGATGCTGGAGTACCAGGGTTGAAAAATGTGGCGCTGGAAAAACACAGCAGGCCAGGCAGCATCCGAGGAGCAGGAGAATCGAAGATTCGGGCATAAGCCCTTCTTCAGGTATGAGCTCATTCCTGAAGAAGGGCTTATGCCCGAAACGTCGATTCTCCTGCTCCTCGGATGCTGCTTGGTCTGCTGTGTTTTTCCAGCACCACATTTTTCAACCCATCATCCTGACTTGAAACTATATCATGCTTCCTTCACGGTAGCTGAGTCAAACTTCTGGAACTCCCTCCCTAATTGCATTGATTTGGAGATGCCAGTGTTGGACTGGGTTGTACAAAGTTAAAAGTCACACAACGCCAGGTTATAGTCCAAACCTGTTGGACTATAACCTAGTGTTGTGTGATTTTTAACCTAATAGCATTGTGAGAGTCCGCACATGTCATGGACTGCAACAGTTCAATAAGGTCAGGGTGCTTAATGATGGGTGATAAATGCTGGGTTAGTTAGAAGTGCCTATATTCTATAAATAAATTATTAAATAATAAAATCATACGTCATAGCACTTAAACAATGACCCTATGTAACAAAATCACACATCAGGATATGTCTTTGAGGTTCGTGGGCATCCGCCCTCTATTGTGATAAAATTCTAACATATGCTAATTGAGAGTGAGTTATTTGATAATAGCTAACCAACCATCTAACTGAGCTAATTCTTATCACAAAATAAAAGTAGAGAAATGGCTAAATATATAGATCATTAAATATACCTGCGTTAATTAATTGATACTGCAAACGTCATTGTTTGCCGGGCATTGAAACGCACATACTCAAAGAGCATTCACGTTTGCACAGCATACCTATGTTTTAGATATGAACGACACTGCATTCCAACAGCTTCGGAACATAATGTACTGAATTGTAAAAACTGTCCGAAACAGTTGCAACCATTAATGTAGAGAGATTTCAGATCTAGACTCCAAATGTATTCATAACAACAACATTTAGGCTATTATACTTGCACGGTTCACTGCCATCCGACGTTCGTGTTTTTGACAACAACTAATGCCGTAACTTCAGATCTTTGTTTGGCCTTTACTGTATTTCAATTTCGATCGCTTGTCTTTATGAACCCTGGCAATTATATTCGTCTCTGAAAAGTGTATTCCATAGCAAAAATAACTGGAAAGAGTTCGTATTAAAATTCCTAACTCAGATTTAAGTATTCATTTTGTCTGTGTGCGTCCATGAGAAAGAGAGTCTGTCGAAGCAGTTTAGTTTCCTCGTCCTTCTAATTGTCCTGAAAATGTTTCTGATATGAGAAAGGCACAAGAGTTTCTCTATGAACGCCTCCATTGGTGTTGCTCTTCAAGTAGTAAGACATTAACACCACTAACTGCCGGCTTAAAGTGGAGAGGATCTCCACAAAGATCGCACATGCCGACACAGACATCAATTTTCTCCAGCTATGCAGGCAAGCAGGAAACCACTAACTTTAAACACCGAGTTATTTCTTCGTCTCGAACTCAATGTATAAGCAAAATGTAATGGAAACTAGACCAGGAGATGTTCACGTTATCCTTGCAGGTGATTTAGAAAAAAAAAGGTAGCGTTGCCAGGAATGTAAAATGTTGAAGTCATTAAAGGTTGCCAGTACTGGAGGCAGACGCTTACCTTAAAGTGCACTTCATAAATAGATAGAGGGAAAAGGGTTCCTTTCTCGAAGACTAAATTTCCTTCTGTTCTCTCCATACTATCTCTTTTTTTTCTTTTTGATTCCTGGTATGCAGTAAGATAATTACAGAGTAACACCAATGAATTTCGGCGGAATGGGGAGGGAGGAGGTGGGGGAAGGTCCTGGATGCGGGAAGTGTGGGGGTAGTCCAATTTGCCGGGAAGAGTTGAATAAAATTAATTGTTGGACGAATACTAACTGGAATTCAGATCGTGCTAAAATTTTTAATTTGTGAAAGGACAATGACAGTGCAGAAATAAATAGACCTATTACATATGAACCGTTTCTGCTAGGCTTTATTCAAATATCCGTGATATGGTGTATGCGCACCCTGAATTACACTTTATATTACAAAGTGCAAATATATAGACCTGATATTTCCTAACGGTATTAGTGAATTCCCTCTAGTCTTGATTTAAATTGTTGACTTGAATAGTGAAAAAACTCGGTTTATGATCTTATTCTGAATGATTTCCTAACACAGGTGCTCCAATTAAATCACAGCAAGAATAGCAGTGAATGAGATTTATTGATTAATTAACGTCAACATCAATACAATTACAAAAAGCAAAAACCAATAAGAATACCAACTTCTCCACTTTCACGAGAACGTATTTATAAATGAGTGGGAAAATTCTGCGATTACTCACTGTACCACTGAATGTGAATGCGCGTATAATTTTGTGCGTTTGAGTGGCTGTGCATTAGTGTATATGTTTTTATATGTGCTTATGTGTGTTTATATGTATGTATTATGTGTGTGTATCCGTGTTTGTAATTTGTGTGCGTGTGTGTGTATGTGTGTATTTGGGGTTTGCGTGTGTGCTTATGTGTGTTCATATATATGTACTATGTGTGTGCGTCCGTGTTTGTATTTTGTGTGAATTTTCAGGATTTGCGCGTGTAGTTTTTTGTGTGTATGAATGTGCGTGTGTGTTCGCGCATTTTTTAGAATTTGCGAGTGTGCGTGTGTAGTTTTAAGTGGGTGTGTATGTGTAATTTCTGTGTATGTGCATGTGTGCGCGCATATAAGTATGTGTGTGTGTATAGGATGGGGAGATCTAAATCTTAATCATTAACCAGTCCCTGTACAGATTCCAGTGGAACTGGCGTGAAAAATCAGCAATTTGGGATTTGGTCTTTACACTTCACAATACATTCCCGATGAAGGCTTTCTAAAATCTTTGTTTTGTTTATTTACAGATTTTAAAATCATAATATCTATTTCATGCTAATTCCCATTGGCACATGCAGACAGCCGCAGGGTGGCAAACGCACGGGTTTAAATGCCACCAGATTTACATTGGTGTCGTTAAAGATGATCACTGCTGCCACTAAGTCTCCCATGAGTACATTGGGTTTCATTAATTGTTGCATGTATCAAAATGGTAAACAGTACAATGAGTATGGCACTCAACTTCCACAGCCAACCAATAACAATCTCACTAACATAAAAAAAATCTAAATTGCAGATTTCCAACGGTATAGAATAATCAATGGAATGGTGTTTGTCGGTTTGATTGTTTCTCCCTTTCCTTTTACCTTTTTAAAATTTGTTTTGGTCATTTCTGTAATCAGTACAAATCTCATCGCGACAGCAAATACAAATACCGCCGAGAAAGTGCAGCAAACTTTTTTTTACAGAACTCTAAGGTTTAAGCACCGCTTCAATATTTCTGGAACACAGAAGAGTTTCTGCTTTCTGTCTGAGGCAGTATTTTGCAGTAGCTGTTTCCAGTCCGCTCCCCTGTTCCAGCACAATATTGCAAGGGAAAGTGAACCACAAATGGAAGTTAACCGCTTGGTAGCAGGGAGAGAGAAAAGTGGTGGAACATGCAGAGAAATCCTTCAAACTAATACAGTTCCTGAGGTATTGAAGATCACTCGCCATTGATGCCTGAACTGCGCGAGGAAATTTAAGAAAAATACTTCCACTGGTTTTATTATTGCTGTTGTCAGCAGCCGCCAACATTCCTGATCGTTTATAAAGCAGTACATGAGACATGTAGCAGGGAGATAGAAAAGTTTCGTTTCGGTTGGCCACAAAACCGGGCGCTGACGGTTCCTAAACGGTTAAACCTGGGCACTGTGGAGTCGCTGGTGAGCATCAAGGTGCCTGCTGGCGACCGAGAGCTTAAATTTGCGGTTGTTTGTCTTTGGAATTCTGCTGGCGTGTCATTGGACACTGGCTGCTGGCCGTGTAACTATTGGACGGGAGAGTTTGATTGGCATCGAAACCTCTCCCCCCCCTTCAGTAAAACGCTGCAGAAGTTTGTATCAATCAGCCTGGGGGAGGCAGGCGGGCGGGGGACGCTGGGGGAGACGGGGGAGGATGACAGAGTAGAGGCAGAAAGTGGACTAAGTTCAATGAGTGCTCTCACTCAGTCAGCACCATGCTAACTGTGACTGTGAGAGATGTGACCAGCGCTGGACTCCTGTTGTGCCTGTACGCCTGAAGTTCAAACTTTGCAATCCTTCCCAGTTTGTTTCTGAATTTGGAACCCGCCACTGAGCATTACCGCCTGGGCTCCGGCCATTTCAAGGAAAGTTTGCTATTTGCTAGCTTTTGGACCATTCTTATTCGGGCGATGAGTGAAAGGAGGCGATCAGCAGCTGCCCTGAGTTCAAGGGCTCACGCCTTCTCGGTGGAAGCACTGATCGGGACAAATAAAAAGCGGAAAATTCAGGAATGGGGCGAGAAGACTATGGAACTGAGTGTGGACAGTATAAACCCGGACTCGGACCTTGCAGACACAGTGGATTCAAGCCAGTGTATGGAGATCAACTCCGGTAGGTCCTCAAAAACACCCCCTCACATACACTCGGGTTTCCCTAACACATCCTCCTGACAGCTGCTTTGCTCCTCAAACCTGGAGCTTTTTTTTTGAAAAAAAAGGGAAGGATGGCGGGGGGAATCATTTCTCTCATACCGAAAATCTGAAGTTTGGTTTTTCGCGTCTCGCGTTCATCCCACTCCGGTTTTCGGAGCGATATGTTAATCTCAATGACCGGACTGAACCCCTTATTCCGTGATAGCAAATACTTTATCGTGTTGTTTTAACCGCGAACTTTTAACTCGTTTTCCCGGATCTACACTTTAGGATTTCACGCAGTGTACGTGTTGTCAGTTTTCAAGTTTTTAAAAACAGATTAAGAAGCCAGCCTAGCGTTTGGCGAAGTTTATTCCGAAGGGAAGTAGGTAGGCGAACGGGGGATAATTGAGTGAGGCGAGATAATATTAGGCCACTGTTCAGTGTGCACACATTGTCATTTCGCTATTTTTAAATGAGGAATGCAAGCTCTCCGATTCCTCACTGACTCCGATGGCGACCCACTTTGTTGGTAGTTGCGCATCTCTGTCGCCGGCCTGTACCTGAAGCTCAGGTCCCGCTGTCTGGCTGGAGTCAGGGCTGAGGGACAATGCTGTCCCGCTGGGATTGCCCCGTCTGGCTGGACGGCTGCAGTTAACAGGATGACAGCTCGGGGCTGCGGGCGGACACGATGGTTCCCTAATACACAGCAGGCCGCTATCCACACCCCGCACTGGATTCCCAGCACTGCTACAAATCCTGTTCCGTTATGATTAAAATTAACTCTCCAATTCCCAGCGTTTTCGGGATCGACACACACGCTAACAGAGTGAAAACCTGGCACTGGTTGAGAAATTAATAGCAGTGAGATTCCATTCTATGGAGGTTTCTATTGAATGTTTTATTGTTAAAGGCTGTCAAAGACCCTACACTATTCTCACTGTTACTTGTGGTTATTTGGGAGAATTTGTACCTCTCACAAACCCTGACAAGGTGTTCCGAGCCTATTGAACATTTGCCTGTGTCCGCGGCTCCGGTCTCTCACAGGGCTTATCAAACACCTGATTCTTTCCCCTTTCTCGGTGTCATCACGGGAGCGTTTCACAACTGTCCACAGGAAATCCCGAGGGCTAGAAATGCGCCGATATTCCAAAATGTAGAATTCCACAAAAAAAAATCTTTTTTGTGTGTGTAAAGAATAAGTCGAGCGAGTCAAGGGAGAAATGGGCGTGGAGGCGTGCATAGACAATGTCAATGTGACACCTTCCCCAGTTCCCACTTCCCAACGGGGAGTCTGGATTTTAATGTGAATTGAATCGGCAGAAACGGGGTGGCGCCTGAGGATCTGCAGACTGCAGCCCCACTACTGCCGTCAGGCGTTCTTTGCCGGGGAGAAAGCAGAGAGTGTGCCATATGTAGGACAATGGATATTGAAGCGACAGGTGTCTGAACACCGGCTACTGCGGCTTCCTTATTTGTAATTGTGATGGACGCTTGGAGCTTTCCTCTCAGATGCTCGTTAAAGGTGGGAAGAAACTGGCAGCTATTACTTTCATTTAATCGGGACATGATAGAGAAACAAATGAAACATTGGTGCAGCATTGCTCTGTTTTGGAAGAAAGGCAACTAGCCCCATTCTCTAACACCATCGGGTTAGGTACGCACCGCTGTCATCTTAAACAGCATCTGAAGCCCCGAGTAAGAAGTGGCCACTGCAGTGTATTCCAGTGCGTGGGCATTGCTGGGATTAAGGACAGGAATTTTCCTTTGAAGTTACAGTTAAAAAGCCAGCTTTGTTAGCGCTGATAATTATTGTGGGAGAACCGCACAAACTTTCTGAGAGCTAAAAATCACACAACACCGGCATCTCCAAATCATTTCTGATAGCTGATATAGAAAGAGGTTCTTTTTAAAATCTAACCGATCATATAATATATTGTCCTTCCCTCCAATTCTTCTTATTAACAAGTTTATCCACCCCCACCTCCACTACCCACCCGCCAGTAACTGCAAAGAGGAAACTGTGGTTAGATCAAACGGCTTCGGCCAATTTTCCAAAAGTGATGGGAAGGCAAGTTCGTCAGTCCCAGAACCAGATTCTCGGAAAGAAACACAGATGTGCACACGAACTGATTAAATTGCTCCATATTTAGGGCCAATATTTCTTGTATCTGAAATCCCTCCCCCCCCCCCCCCCAATTAATCCGTTTCCACTCGAACTGTTTGCTGTGCCTGATCACTCGGACTATAGGTTTGTACAGGACTTTGAAAAGCAAAAGACAGGGGTCGTTACTCACTGTTCGGAACGATGGTGAAATAACGCAGTGAATTCTGTAAGTGGCCGACTTTGTCCAATTTGCACAGGACCTCAGTCCACCGTTCTCTCTCTCTCAGGAGTTCCTTGCAGCACTTGTTCAGAAGGCGACAGCTGTGCCTGAACCGTGGGGATGATGTATGACGGATCAGCACTGTGCACGGGGGAGCTTACATCTCGCGGCTTTACTAGGGCAGACTCCAACACTTTTAATAAAAGAGGACTGAGGAGTAGAAAATCGGTCTAGGAAGCTTTTGTAAAATTACTTGATAATAGGCATTGGTGCTGCAAACTGCCGATTATTCCAGAAAGGAAGGCGATAATATTTTAGAATGTGTTTTCTACTTTCGGCCAAGTGTACTTACTGAAGGCGCGTTTAGCAACTCCGAAAGTACATTCTGTATCCCGTTTTTAAATTCTTAATTAAGGGAGAAAAGCATTGAATTTTTTGGTTTAACAATTTCGTTCAGACAATTTCAGAAATTCTATCTAATTATTTATTGGATGTTTTGTCCCACCCCACTCAGTACAGTTTCCCTGAATTCATCAATTCTACTGCAAATTGAATTTAGCGATTCAAAAACATAACTGCCTTTACAATACTTGGACAAGATTAAAAATCCTGACGAAGGAGGAACGGTCTGAAAGCTTGTACCCGCAAATAAACCTGTTGGACTATAACCTGGAATTGTGCGATTTTTAAACTTTGTCCACCCCAGTCCAACACCGACTCCTCGACATCAACGCTTGAACAGACAGTATTTATATTCCAGTGTAATATTTCTGTCGAGAAGCAACGTGGACTTTGATTTATAATTGTCTGTGTAATCTGCTAATGTTTGGATCGCACCTTTGTCTGAGAGTTTGGCATGAAATGTCCAAGGTCTTGAAAGGAATATTTGGGAACAGACTGTCTTGTTGTTCACATGGAAATAAATTACATTTAGAAGAGGTAATGTTAACAGCACGGACAGGACACTTGAGATGACATTCTCATTTCATTACTTCCTCTAAAAAACAAGTTGGCCGTTTCCGACTGATACTTTAGTAAAGGCGTTTATCTATTTCATACACAATTTTATTTTATATATTGTATGTGGAGACATGGTCGCGATGTTTCAGAAGACACGAGGCAATTTTAGCAGAAAGAAAACGGGGATCCAAAGGTCGGTTGCATTTTCACAGTATTTAACTTAGGAGCGACAGATATTTAGTCAAAACTGGTGTTGCAATTTAAACGAAGTATTTCAGAAGGCTGAGTGCTCTTATTTGAATGCAACATTTCAGACAATTTTCCTTTCAATGCAGTCCAGCGGCAAAGACATAAGGTTTCCGTGTAAAAGAGACGTTGTCTTTGCTTTATGCAGACGGTATGTTGTGCTTTCAGTGTAATAGTTCAGAGGTTCCCATCCTATAAATTGGCAGTAATCCTATAGAAATATTGCAATTTCAGTGTAACAATTTAAAAAGAGGTGGTTTAATTTCAGTGTCCTGTTTTAGATGATACGTATATTGCGATTAGGGTTTTTTTAACTAGGTACTGATTTGTAATTTTTATATCTTGCACTAGAAAAATTGGGAATGTAAAATATACCTAAAATACTGAAATGGCTGTATTGTCGGCGCACAACTTTAGTTGTGCCACTATGAAATCAGAGGTGAAAGTGCAATGTTAGATGTAGCTCTCAGGCAGTTCTAATGTAATTCATTTGAAAATGCAGTGTTGTGATTTTAGTAATGTTGTGGGAAGTTGCAGCACGGTGATTTGAGTTCAATAGTTTGAGACTTTTTAATTTTTTTTTACAGTATGTTGAAAGCAGCAATGTTAGATTTAGTGTTAAATATTTTGTATGGGGACATTACTGCAAATGTAATATACGTTAGAAACTGAATAGTTGGAATTTAATTTCAGTATATTGAAGTAAGCAATGTTTTAATTTCAATACATTTTAAAAGTACCTGTATTATTTTGTTAGTGCAATAATCTAGAAGATTTTTTTTAGTAATTTCAAAAACTAAATTGAAATGGAACTGTTATGATTTAATGAAAATATTTTATAAATATTTTGTGCAATTCTGGTCTCCCTCCTATAGGAAGGATGTTGTGAAACTTGAAAGAGTTCAGAAAAGATTTACAAGGATGTTTCCAGGGGTTGGAAGGTTTGAGCTATAGGCTGGGGCTGTTTTCCCTGGAGCGTTGGAGGCTGAGGGGTGATCTTTATAGGGGTTTATAAAATCATGAGGGGCATGTTTCAGATAAATAGGCAAGGTATTTTCCCTGGGTTGGGGGGAGTACAGAACTAGAGGACATAGGTTTAGAGTGAGAGGGCAACGTTTTCACACAGAGGATGGTGCGTGTATGGAATGAGCTGCCAGAGGAAGTGGTGGAGGCTGGTACAATTACAACATTTAAAAGGCATCAGGTTGGGTATATGAATAGGAAGGGTTTAGAGGGATATGAGCCAAATGCTGGCAAATGGGACTAGATTAATTTAGGATATCTGGTAGGCATGGAGGGGTTGGACCAAAGGATCTGTTTCCATGCTGTACATCTCTATGCCTCTGACTAAGTGCAAGATTTTCAACGTGCTTTGCTGAAAGGCACAATGTTAGAAGTTAGGCACTATGTTTTATAATAAGTAGAATCTTATGCATGATGTAGAATGTTTTGAAGATGTGGTATTTAAGCGGAGTTGAAATTTCAGTTTGACATTTTTATAAAGGTTGTATGGATGAGAAGGATTCCAGAAATAAGAAGGAAAACAGTGCTATGCTATGCTATGCTATGATTGAATCCCATGGAATCTTTGGAGCCAGAGACTTCCTCTCACTCCATTTACCCCTCATCTTCATACGTTTTCTAAACGTTGATTGAAATAATAAAATGCAATCAGAACATTGTTACTTCTCAGCTCACACGGCATTGCTCTCGTTCTCTCTCGCTCGCTCTCGCTCTCTCTCTCTCTGTCTCTCTCTCTCTCTTTCTCCCTTAGGGAATTAGATACACATGTTCAGATTGCAAATTTCAAATTAAGCTCAGCAAGTCATTGTTATGGGTCAAATCATCTGTCAAAACACAAGTTATTCGGAGAATATTGTCTTTAAGTAAAAGCTATGATGCAAGTATTGGAAGACACAAGAGAAAACTCAGTCATGCATTTTGCTAAATTTGCATTTTTTAAACATTCAACTTTTTATTGAAATTTTACTTTAGATATTAAAAATTTCAGTTACTGAAAACAAAATCAACAAAATAAATCACAAAATATTTGATCAATTTGCAAGCTTCTAAATGTGCATTCAGATGATGATATAAATCCTTACTCTGAAGTCGCATCTATTGTGTATTGTAGTTTTACAGCTTTAACATTGTAAAGATGCATAGCAGAACCACCTAAATGAGCAACAGGTACGAGAGAAAGTTTGAACAAGCCATACATCTGTCCTGAATGTTTTTCAGATTACAATTTTAACTGTTGTAGAATTGAAATTTCTTGTTGATATTTAGACATTGTTGAGACAGAGTTGCAATGCTCATGTAACATTTAAGAAGAATTAATATTGTAATTAGATGAATTATCAACATAATACATTGGAGCATGCAGTTTTGTAATTTGTGTTGCATAATATTGTAGCTTTGGTGTATTATTGTTAAATTTTTGTAAATTTTCTCTGATACTTTAATGATGAAAGTGTAATTTAGGAAAAGAAGTGTTATTGCTTGGTAAGGACCTAGTTTACATATAATATTTTGGCATGCATTGTTATAACGGTTACAATATTTTTTAAGGGACAATGTTGCACTTTAAGTGCAATTCTTTAAGAACATAAGCATCCAATTAGTCCCTAAAACCAACACACTTGTTGATCTCCCAGTTCTTCTATTATTTATCCGATTTGTTTAATGTTTTTACATATCATTTGTCATTCTGACTCTCTCAGCAATTTGTTTGATACATTCACCACCTTCCATGTAGTTGCCTTTAAATTCCTATTTCTAAGCATGCTCCTTGTTCTAAAGTGGAAAATGTGAACATAATATCAAGTCCAATTTATCTACAACCTATTTAAATTTTTGATGCCCCTTGTTTCTATATTGTGCAATTCAAATCATACGCATACATTGGATAAATAGTCACTTCACTGATCCCTTGCCAGATTGGTACATCTGTATTCAGAACAACATTACCCTCTGTCATCCTAGTTTGCTTTATTTGAACATTGCCAAATTCCAATCCATCGCAAAAGCTCCTAATCATGGCAAATCATTAGTTCATTGTTTAATTCATTCTGCAGAAACACTGCCAAGCATTTGTCCATGCTGAATGATCAAATCTATGCTATGGAACAAACTAAGTTAATTAACTTAAATTTGAAATAAATGAGGTAACTAATAGTGAACATGAAAGTTCTTGTAAATAAAAACCTAGAAGAATGGATATCTGCTATCTTTGCTCAGTCCAATCTAAATGTCACTCCAGACCTTCAGCAAGGTGCCAGCTATGTTGGAGTGGACTTGCCAGTAGTGTCAACATAATATGGATAAATAAAAGAAAACAATTGTATTATACAAGTACCTAACATATTCATGAAGATGTTGCTTACAGAATTTCTGTTCCATTTTTCTTTAATAAATTCATTCCATTTGGCAGAACTCACATCATATAAATTCACGCTCACACTCAGCATGTCATCAGCATCTATGTGTTTTGCTATCTTCTTGCTGACGATGCCTTCTAACACTTTATCCACAACTGATCTTTAATTCATGAGCATGTAGTTTCCTGAGTCATCTTTATGTCCAAAATTATGGTTTTTTTTGCAAAATATATTTATTTACAACTTAGCTTGGCATGAAGTACTTTAGTTCTGTCAGTGCACAACGAATTAAAAAAAATACAGCTTCACGCACAAATTTTTCCAGCTTATTTTTGATGCATATCTTGTAACATTTAGCTTTTTTTTATCCAAAGACAGTTGTCTTGGAAAGAGACAAGTTATTTAAATCAAAAAGCATTGAGAAATTTATTGAAATGCACTTTTGAACTGCAGTTTATTTCTGTTTAATTTCAAGTCAGAAGTTATTTCTCAGCTTTTTTGAAATACATCGGTCTGCCTAAAGTCTCTAAAGAGAAATCATTTAAAGCTTTCAAAGACACTTAATGAGGACAGCTAGCTTTTGTGATTGATGAAGAAACCAGCTCTACGAAAATAAAATGTGTAAGTAGTTTCACATAATAACTGTAAATTAAATATTATTTTTGACAAGAAAGAACTAGCTAAGCTAAACAACTACTCTAAATATACATATGGAGCTAGTTACCACTATTTATCATGTAATTACTATTTAACATGTGTAACTATCAGTTAAAAGCTAAAAAAGACAAACACATACTACAATCTTGTGCTGTCTCTTCAAATAAAAGATGAGTTGCAGAGTCCTTTGCAGGCACAGGATAGAAAAAGTACCTAAGTATTTTAAAGTCAGCTTTTCCTGTTTGTTAATCAGGGTTTCTCAAATATTTTCTCTAGGTGATAACATTTTATGAGGCATCAAAATAGAACTCACAAAGTGAATAATCAGAAATATGAATCAGAAAATACTTATTGCGAAAACATTATTGGAAACACAAAAGTGCTACTGGTCCAATACATCTTTTTGCAAGTGTATTTTGTCTTAGCTGCTTTCCAGACTTCAGGTATTAATCCATTTCTTAATAATCCCACAATGAAAGCACCAAGGCCATGACCTTGCTGGAAGAGCCAAGAGAATCCTGGAAAAACTCAGCAAAAACAGATTAAACAATTTATTTGGTATTTGTTTCAGTTCTTCCACCACATTTAGGACAGACAAATTGGGAAACAAAACATCATTCACTGCTTCTTTTGCAAGTTTTGTTACTTCTATTGTTGCTCAAATTGATCTTGTCTCTCAGTTACCTAACTCTTTAAACTCTCTATTTTACAAAACATATCTACATTTCTTTCGTTTGAACAATGCAGTAGCCAGTCCAGATTCTTTAACTCAGCTCCAGACCTTTCAAAATTTGCTTAATTTATTAACATGCAACATTTTTATCAGCAAAGATCATCATTGATCTGACAGAATATTTCTATTGCACCTGTTCTCTTTTCTTAAAGATTTGAATTCATCATGTAGTAAACAGTTATCTTAAAGAGTTTGCTGACTTGACTTCTGTTTCCAGCTCCTGGTTTTAACTGCAGTGTAGGTGTAAACTTTATGATTTTCTCGATGAACTATTTCATGTAACCATTCAATACTGTAACAAGCATTATGGTTTCACATCTATAGTACAGTGAATAATTTCCCAAACTATTCCATTAAATTGAAGGCACTGCACTGCTCATATACATTGTTCTTTCCTGTCTATAAAGTTTTTGTTCCAATCCTTTCTGCAAGTGGTCTGTGTTTGGTGGTTGTCATTCATTTCCACCCCTTTTTATCTTTCTCATCACTATCCTCAGCATGTGCAAATTATTCAGATCCAGGCTGGATGGCTATGTTTACATTATAACTTTTCATACAATACTCAAGACAGTTTATGGAAGTCATGATAATCTATCCCTTCACACCCTTCTTGACCCATTAGCAGACTTTGACACAGCAGACTGCAATAGTTTGCTCCCACATTCTTCTTCCAATGCCCAGCTAATTGTACCAAAATTCTGCTGTCCACATCTAACTTGCACAAAGTTCCATTCACCGATCACTTTTACACTGGATGGCAGTTCAGCAATATCTCAATTTTAAGATTATCATCCTTGTTTTCAAAACAAGATTTTGACCTTCTGCATACCTCCAATATTAATCCATGTCACCCATGCATTCAGTTGTTTTAGCCCAAAGTTCTGGAATTTCCACTCCTTTCTCATCCCAAGCTTCTCTACCATTCTCTCCTCCATTAAAATTACCCTATCACCTGTCCTAATATCTTGTTATGTGGCTCATGTTAAAGTTTGTTTGAACCATTTCCTGTGTAGGACTTTGGGATATTTTACTAAATTACAGACTGTGTTGCTGTTGTCAGAGAACTTATCTCTCCTTATTTGGCATTTGTCCCTTTTTGGAGTATTTACATCATTGCACATCCATGATGCCCTCAGCAATTTTAAAATATGGTTGGAAATGTGAATGATATTGGAAAGGCAATATTTACTGTCCATTCTCGGTTGCTTTGAGACCATTAAAAGACAACAATAAAGTTTGGGCCTAGAACTTGATACATGACTGGAAACCCAAGTTTCTTGACATGGACATTAGTGAATCTTCTTTTTAAAACAAGGACATTCAGCAGTTATTATTCAAAATTTCTATGGTGAGAAACTATGAGACACATTTATCAGACTTATTCAATTGAGTTTCCAACAATTCCAAGGTCAACTTAGATGAGAAATATAGAATTTATGCCTTATTTTAAGATTGAAAGGAAAATTGAGAGTTATAATTTCATTATAACCTTTTAAAAGTATTGTTTATATAAGTTGGACACACGCATGCAAAGAGATACTATTGGAATTCCAATGGAATATTTCAATGGCACAGGCTAAAGGAAGATCTAACAGCATTGAATGGAATGTTCCCATTAAGAACATTGAGCCATTAGTCCACGATCTGTAATGTCATTACCCAGTAATCCCCTAAGGTCTTCATCACCATTAAGCAACGTGGCTTACCGCGAGAAAGGATTTACAATACAGAGCTAGAAGACTCAAATTGATGTCCCACCTGCTCCAGTGCCGTGTAGTAACACGTACAGATTGATAAGAAAATATCGATGCTGCAGTGTACTATATATTCTGTAGGATACTACCTGTGCCAAGTGAAGCTACTACATCTAGTTATCCGCACATTAAACACCCAAAAAAAAATCAAATTATGGACACAACTAGGTAATCACATAAAAATAAGTAGGTCAGAGCTAAGGGAGCTGAACAGCAGAGCCTTCATAAACACTCCTGATACAGAGAAGTTAGGCTGAATACTCTGTGGCGCAATTGGTCAGCACGTTCGACTATTAAGTGAAAGGTTTGTGGTTCGAAACCACTCAGGGACGGGGTATTATCTGTTCTCACTCCAACCGCTTTCTTTAGGTACGGTGGCTCTGTGATTAGCATGGTAACCTCACATTATCAGGGTCCCAGGTTCGATTCCAGCCTTGGATGACTGTCTCTGTGGAGTTTGCACATTCTCCCCGTGTCTGCATTAGTTTCCTTCCAAAGCTGTGCAGGTCAGGTGAATTGGCTATGCTAAATTATCCATAGTTGTTAGGTGCATTAGTGGGGGATGCTACTCTTCGGAGGGTCGGTGTGGACTTATTGGGTCGAAGGGCCTATTTCCACACTGTAGGTAATCTAATCAAAGTATAGAGTGGATGATCCTCTGTGCCTTTTGTAGACTTCCTCCAGTCTTTACCCGAGTCATGTCCCAATTATCAATAAGTTGGTTGTGACCCATCAATACTATCATTATTGCATTTTGGATTTTCTTTCGGCGAGGCTACCCTGACTGAATTAAACAGTATTGCAGCACAAGTAAACGAATGCTCATTCTCGCTTTGAAAAAAAATACAACGGAATTGCTTTGGCACGCGATACGAAAGTGGTTATTCTCTGAGGTGGGGCACTGTTTGCCAAAAAGAAAATTTCCAAGTCTAAACAGAAGACTTCGCCAAGGTAGCAAACTCGATGGAAAAATCGTTACTTTTTAAACAAAAGTGTATTCACTTTCATACCTCTGATAAAGTCTTTCAAATATGTCATTCAGTTTTGAGCAGTCACGCCTTTATTTTCTCGCCCTTAAACGCAATGCAGGGTATTGACATTGTTGAAACTTCCGGCTAAAGCCTGGACATGGTTGAGGCAATGGGGGGGGAGAACATTGTCTCGTCCTCCATGAATAAGGCTGAAAGCTGCGCTGGAAACCTGTGCCCTGTCTGGGAGTTATTTGTACCGAATAACAGAGCTGTCCTCAATCCTTGGAGATGCCTCTAATAGCGCACGGCGATTCCCGCTCTCTGTGCTCTGACCGTTCAGGCTTGAAGTCTAACTCTTAAAAATGTCAAGTGGTTTGGTTAAAAATCTGGGCTCGAGATTAAAAAAAAAATTGTTAGATTAAGATGGTTCGAGAGCTGGAACATCGCAGAATCGCCCCTACATTAGGGGAAGGTAATGATATCAACTTAATGTTATTTGTTATTGGATTTGTTTGTCAGTGACTGGGTGAAACCTGAAGATGAGCAGATTAATCACCTGGAAGTGATTAAATCAGCAGTCTGGCTCTCCCGTGTTACTAGCGAATAATCCACCAGAACTGCTTCAATCTCGTGCCGTTTTCATAAGGATTCATAACTGGGCTAAAGCACATCAAAACTATTTAGATGAGTGTTATTTATTAGAAATAATGGAAGGGATACAAAGTGATTTTTTTTTTCATCAATACTCAAGCCTGTTTGCTCATGTTCTTTCTCTTCCAAAATTGAATAATTATTTCAAGGAGCCCATTAAATAATCAGGGACGATTCCATCTGAAAGAAGGGCTCTTACTCTAAGGAAGTTGATACTGGTTACACTGTGGAAGGCCTCTCTGTCCCTTTTGTCTGAGGATATATGGAATGATAGTACGATTTAGGGGAGCAGGAATTGCCCTCGAACAGACAATGGGTGCAATTATTGAAGCGCTGGTGTAAATATCCACAGATCCTGGCGTCCGATTTGGGTCATTTTAGATCGTTTGTCTAATGGGTTGTTCTGCTATGCAGACGAGGCGAAGCAAAACAACCGCGTCGGCCCCCCAGGAAGATAAATTCAATGTTTCGGTTTCCACGGGAGCCCGGAATTGTGACGGTCAGATAACTAATCCTAACAGAAAAGAAATTTGCTGCTTTAAAATAGCAGAACATTCCGTTTGGAAAATTAAACTGAGAGACCGATCTGATTTAGTCAGTCTATACTCGTCGGTGTTGCACACCGAGCACTATTTCTGCATTTTATTTTCTAGATCCCCAGAGCAGCTCGTTATACAGAAATAGGCATCGTTACAGCCTGTTTAGTTTTAAAGGAAATAGCAGCAAAATGGGAAGCTTATAAAATTCACTGTAAATTGAATCAGACGAAGATCCAAGACAGTGGCCACGTGTAAGCCCAGGTACCGTAGTCTCTGCAAATAACCTGAAAGGATAGCCGTTTTCCTTGTGGGTGGATGTCCAGGAGCCTGACTCCTAAGGGTTGGGTAAGCCATGCAAGTGGAATGCCCCCACTTGGAGTCCCTGGTTGGGGAGGTAGCTTCGTTCCTGTCTTCTGGTTTACTGCATTTTGCTGAATCCACTGCAACTCAATTGCAATTTCAGATTGCAAAATATTTCCAGAACCTTGCTTAAAAAAAAAACAGAGCTGAAAATGTGTTGCTGGAAAAGCGCAGCAGGTCAGGCAGCATCCAAGGAACAGGAGAATCGACGTTTCGGGCATGAGGCTTATGCCTGAAACGTCGATTCTCCTGCTCCTTGGATGCTGCCTGACCTGCTGCGCTTTTCCAGCAACACATTTTCAGCTCTGATCTCCAGCATCTGCAGTCCCCACTTTCCCTTAAGAATAGTCGGGCTGATACTTTTTACTTACGTGTATACTGGCTTTAGAAGAGGCGGTTTGCTGATATTTACATGCAAACTAAAGGAGAAGTGATGAGGAAGACCTCTACCTATATTTATGGAAAACAATTCTCTTCGCTCATGAAGCTTTGTTCTGTTTCCCTTCAAACATGAGTAGAATAATAGAGTAATGCAACACCGGAGGAGCCCCTTGATCATGTCAATCTTTGACAAGTTTTGAATTTTTTAAAATGAGAAACTGCCATTGCTGGTTAAACCAACATTTATTGTCCTTCCCTAATTGCCCTTGAGAAGATAATGGTGTGCTGCTTTCTTGAACTGCTGCAGTCCACGTGCTATAGCTCTCCAAAGAGTCCTAGAGTTTGGACCCAGCAAGAGTGAAGCAACAGTGATATAGTTCCAAGACACATGGTATAGACTCGGAGGGGACTTTACTTGCGGTAGTGCTCCTATGCATCTTTGCCCTTGTCCTTCCTGGCAATAGATGTCACAAATTTTGAAGGTGCCTTTTGGAGAGCTTTGATGATTTACCAAAATGTATTCTTGTCGATGGTACACAGTGCTGCCACTGTGCATCTGTGATGGAGGGAATGAATGTTGAAGCTGATGGATGAGGTATAAATAGAGTCGGCAGTTTTACCATGGATTGGGTTGAGCTACTTAATGAGAACCACACTTATCCAGGCAAGAGGAAAGTATTTTGTTACACTGTTGATTGATGCTGTATATCTCGTAGACAAATTGCGGGGAAACAGGACGAGACTCACTGCAGAATTCCTACCCAATGACCTAGATCTCCCCTTAATCTTCTAAACTCCAATGAATGCAATCCCAGGATCCTCAGCCATTCCGCGTATGTTAGACCTACCATTCCAGGGATCATCCATGTGAATCTCTGCTGGACACGCTCCAGTGCCAGTATGTCCTTCCTGAGGTGTGGGGACCAAAACTGGACACAGTACTCCAAATGGGGCCTAACCAGAGCTTTATAAAATCTCAGTAGCACAATGGTGCTTTTATATTCCAACCCTCTGGAGGTCAATGTCAATCTCCAATATGTGCACAGTGATGGATTCAGCAATGGAAATGCTGTTGAATGTAAGGAGTAATGGTTAGATTTTTCTGTGTTGGAAATGGTCATTACTTGGCAATTGTGTGGCATGAAAGTTACTTGCTACTTAATATTGCAAGTATGATTATTACCTAATTCTTGTTGCATGTAGGCAGAGACTTCATTATCTGAAGCATGTATAATACATTATTGCTACTTTTTGGGATTTGGATTTAAAATAAGGGCAGATGGATTTTGGTCAATTCTGTGAAAGTACTTTAAACATATAGTTCAGAATGTAATTTGGACAGTGACTGAAATACATCTTTTCTAAGAAGGCATTTAATGACAGTCAACTGGCTGGGGAAACCTCTGCAATGTTAATGGATACAATATTTGTACATTGAGTTTGTGACTGATCAGCCAATCCTTTTAAACAATTAGTTTTGGCCTCCGATCAGATGGTTCAAATTTCAGTTCAGAAGAACTCAGTTCTATTCAGAGAAGAGCAGTTTTTCTCCAAGAAGAAAGATTACATTTTTAGTTCAGTTCAGTTAAGGGGAAATTGGTCACCACGGCGGAATTGGTTTCTAGCCAATGGAGCTGCCACAAGCCAGGAAAGTCTGGATAGAAATTAATAATTGTTAGAACTGAAAAGGTTTAGGTACCAAACTTATAGGAGGTTCATGTGAGCAGACTTGGAAAGAAATGGGGGAACATCAGTTAAGTAAAGATTTAAATAACAACAGTGATAGCATTGAGTCTCTGCAACAAATGGTATTGGTAAACAAGTTGGAACTTTATTTTGATGTTTAAATTCTTTTTAATTGACCTCTCTGTATAATGTTATAGGTCAGACCAACCCCCCCCCCTCAAAATTTATTAAGAAAATAGCCTCGATCCAATTTTCTTCTTGTTTTCAAAGGGAATTGTAAGGGGCTGTGTTCCTGATCCAATTCGATTGATCACCTAGCAGACTTGAAGCAAAACACACTTTATTCTTACACTATAGTTAAAATACAAAAAAAAGAAGGAAGAAATGGAATAACTTAGCTCTATTGGAAAACTTAACAGAATAGTAGATTATTTCATTATAAACAATAACTGTTCCAATATATTAATATCCTGTAAAGGCATGTTCAACAAAATAGATTATCTTATATGCAATTCTCCAGAAAAGAACGTCAAGAGAAAACTTTGAGAGAGAGATAGAGAACTTAAATGCTTTGCTGTAGAAAGGAGACCTCTATAGCAACTTCCAAACCCCAACAGGTCCTGAAAGCTAAATGAAAGTCTTGGTTCTGTGGGAGCTTGACCCCACCCTGTCATGCTGCTTCTATTGTTCCAATTTTAAAAATATCTAAGGCCTCACAAGTTGTCTACATTATTGGCTTGGGAAAGACTACTTGGTGCCTCTGTCTCAACATCTGTTCACAAAAGAGGACAAAATACACCTCTTAAAAGCCATAGTTTTGTCACAATGAAGCTTTGTCTTTTTTTGTAAAAAAAATTCTGTTGTTAAAGAATATCTGCAGCCTGTGTAACTATGTTTCAATAATAAGCCATTAATCAACTGTAAAAGGTATGATCTATTAAATGAGATTTTAATTTGGGATCTATAATATCCAGTTTTAATACTGCCTGGTTTCATAATAGGAGTCAGAAACAATATTAAATATTACACAATTATTTAGAAACAGCTCAACTTCTGTCCTGAAGGTGGAGGGAAGATCATTAGTGAAGAAGTTGAAGATTATTAGGTCTAAGATACTATGTCAAGGGACTCAATTAATGTCCTGGGACTTAAATTATTGGCTTCACATAACTATGGTCCTTTCTGCTAAGTCTGATTCTAATATGAGGTGACTCTTTCCTTGATTTCCTTTGGCCTGTGTGTTGCTTTGGCTCCTTGATTCCACACTCCATCAAATGCTAGCTTGATGCCAAGGATAGTCACTCTCACCTTACTCTTGAGGTCTGCACTAGTCCATGTTGGATCGAAGCTACAATGAGGTCAGGTCTCATGTGGCTGTGGTAGAACCTAAGCTGAGCATCAATGTGCAGGTTGTTGGTAAGTAAGTATCATCATTCCCAACACCTTTCATCATTTTGTTGTGGATTGAAAGTGAACAGTTGACAGTAATTTTCCACATTGCCATATAAATGCCAGCGTTTCAATGTACTGGAACATCTTGGTTAATGACACAGCTGGTTCTGCAGCACAAAATGTCAGTACTATTTCTGAGATGTTGTCAGGGCACCTAGCCCCTCTATTCAGTTCCTTCAGCTGTTACTCAGATCAGGTGGCATGAATCAAATTGGATGAATATTGGTATCTGTGATGCTGTTGATCTCAGGAGGAGGTCAAGACGGATCATTCATTTTGTACTTGTGGCTGAAGATGCTTATGCCTTGTCTTCTCTCAGATGTGTTGGGCTTCCACATCGTTAAGGATTTATGTGGACTTTACAAGGTAATCAATAAGTCTCATCAATAAGCCTCTTTCTTTGCCCAGATTCCCATAATCTTTTCCATCGGGTATTTCACATACACCACACAATATGTAAACAATATCCAATAATGTTCAATTAAGATGAATTAGGGTTAGCATGAAACATTTACATGAAATGGACAATTATGTTAGCACTTTCCTTCACTGCAAAGTTGATCTTACTCCAAAATCAGATCTTATTCTGATTTTGGAATAGTGTTTGGTATACTCTGGTTTCTAACACTTGAATTTGACATCATTTGGGATATAACTCAAGGACAAGTTTACAAAATGCTAAAACTTCTTTGATCTTTCATTAACTTAATAGTGGTTTGTTGAAATATTTTGCGAAAATGGGCATAAGACAAAAGCTCTCTACTGATTTCTAGAAGATGACAATCTGCAGTGTAGCCCTGGTGCTGACAGTCATGAATCATGCTCTGTGAATACTAGTCATAAATCAGCCCACTAAAGCACTATCGCAGCAAAACAACTATGGCGCACATACACAGTTGAATTTTAATAATTACAAACTTTAATTTTTCAATTTCTACTAAAAGATGTTCAACTCAAAGGTGTTATCATTGATTTACTGTGTTGTATGAACAGTAAGTAATAATTAGAAGTTGTCTTTAAATCATTATCAGTTATTTTACTAACTTATGTTATTATTGGCAAAATCAATGATCTTAGTGCAATCAGATATGGCTTGATTTGTAGTTCTCAGCTGAATACTGATTAGCCATATATTTGATACATGGATAGAGGTCAATGGAGGAAGTATGAAACTACATATGACTTCCAGCTGCCTGGCCACAAAAAGTTTGAAAACTTCGATTTTATCGAGGAGACACTTACTAAAAAAAAATGAGATAGGTTCCCTTATGAAGTATTAGAAATGTTATATTAGATTGGAATCTGATATTCATGGTTTACTGTATGAAACCCTAGAATGCATTTTCAGAAAGGTTTAAAGACTGAGAAGTAAGGATTAATTGAGTTAGAGACGTAAAAGGTGAATTACAAAATGCTACCATATAATTTCAGGTTAATAGATGAATTACTGTTCCACAGAAGCATCATAATACAATAAATCAAAAATAATGCCTCCAGATAATTACAATTCATGTTTATAGGACACTTGATTCACTTTGGTTGTATATAAATGACATTATAGTTCTTAATTATTAATATGCATATTTATAAAACTCGAAGATCCCAACCTGTGTATGTAGAAAATTTCAAGGCAATACCAACAATTTTAAAGTATTTACTGAAAATTTAAAAAAATGGCATCACTAAGGAGAATGAGAACCATGGTGGTCTACATTCTTAGAAATTTGTTGCATTTTCCTATTCAGCCCACTTTCTTCAAAAAAATGACCCTACTAATTGGCTTTGTAGATTGAACTATTTAAATTTGCAAAGTGCTTTCAATGTAATATCTATAATTCAGTAATTGCTACCCTTTTTCACAAAGAGCTTTGTTTAAGCAATAACATAAATAGTGTATATGTAGTAGTATAACTGTTTAGATCATGGGACTCAAAGATAGAAGAATGTGCAAAAGTGACGAGAGATTTTTGAATCTCAAAAGTAGCTTAACAATGGCTTAAGCAATCTGGCAGATATCTGTTTGATATTTTTGGTGTGCAGTTTTAATTATTAAAAGAAAGTCTGATTTTTCTTTATTAGTTTGTAATCAATGTTAAAGAGTCTGAGTTATATTTCTGCTTAGCTTTAAAGCTTTAAAGTTGCTCAAAAATGGTAATGTAGCTGAGATCTGCCTGTGGTGAGTAACAGTCTAAGTTTACCTGGAGGAGGCTACCTCTTCTGTTATGTTCATTTAAAAATGTGCTCAAGGTTCCTTACTGTCTAAATATTGGTGATGCGGGGGAAGCAGAATTGATTGCTCTTCCTTGGTTGCCTCAAGGACATTAGGTCTTAATGACTGAGATCTATCATATAGTGCAGAACTGGATTCACTGGTAGGCCAGTCCAGATAGAAATGGAACATTTCCTTTCCTGCATTACTTATCTTTTTTATTATGATTTGAGCCATTTATAATCTTGGTAAATGGGCATGAACTACTGAATTTACTGAATTCAATGCTACAACCTATGGTGATAGAATAGATTGGGTTAGGTTAGATTCCTACAGTATGGAAACAGGCCCTTTGGGCCAGCAAGTCCACACCAACCTTCCGAAGAATAACCCACCTAGACCCACTCCCCTACCCTATATTTACCCCGAGTAATGCACCTAACACAATGGGCAATTTAGTATGGCCACGTCACCTGACCTGCACATCTTTGGACTGTGGGAGGAAACCGGAGCACCCAGAGGAAACCTACGCAGACACGGGGAGTATGTGCAAACTCCACACAGACGTCGCCCGAGGTAGAACTCTCAAGCTCTGGATTGTTAGTCTATTAATATATCATAACCATTATAAACTGAAGCAGAACTTATTTTAATACATGAGTTTGAAAAACTTACTGCCGTTCTTCTCAGTACCTTTGACATTTTCTGGTCAAGAGCAGAGGTTTGCTGTGTCTGGACGCACTTATGGAGAAGGATCTCGTCTGGCTGTCTAAAAATGATCCTGGCTTGAAGAATCAGATTTGCAGTTAAATGACATAAACAGGGAGGCACTGGCTGTGAATAGACACCATATGTATCAATCTGAGATCATCGTTATAAGTTAATTGCAGTTTAAGAGTGAAAACAGTGCTGGCATAAGACCAGAATGTTCATGGCAGAGCGTGATAGATGCTATAGAACGACTTGGGGTTTGTTCTGGCAGAATGTACTATGAGGACATAATCTGCAATGCGTGCTGTAGCACGGAATAGGTTTATTGTCAGCAAAACATTGAAATTAGATTCTAAATCACTTTTCAATAGCATAAATTTATTATAGCTCATGCATATTTGCACGTTTCTCCTCATTGTATAGATGAGTAACATTTTTGTTAGGTTTCAATGTGGAGTTGAAGTGTGATCATTTTTAATATTTTCCCTTTGTGTATTTGGATTTCCTGTGGGCGAAATGGTGACTATTGTTTAGCTGCTCTCCCAGTTTGCCCCTCTAAGACCACATGTCAGTTCCTTCCTCTGGGGAAGTGCTCTAAGTAGTCCTTAAGATCAATTAGAGGGTAATGACTGTTGATGTTGTACTAAGTAACATCTGCTTAACCTCACTACTTTTCATCTCAACAGCAAAAGGTCATCTCATGATCAGAAAAGGAGCAGAAAATCACTATTATTTTTTCCATTTTATATACCTGTTCAAAATTGGTCTTTTGTGATGTCTTTGTATGGTTTAATTCTAGAGGATGGTTTAGAATAAAAAGACACTCATAAAAACTTGTATTAAAATGTCCGAATTAAGGAAGGGGTGGAGTTGCTAATTGGAAAGAGTCTTGTAGAAGTTCTGAATGAGTGGAAAAACCATGGGGCTGGATCAGAGAAAGCTCAGTATTAGAAGATGTTCACTCACATACTATTGGCTCAGTACACTGTTGGGGAAGGTTTATTTTATAAGTCAGAACAGCTGCATATTTCTTGTTTACTGCAGTCTCATTAAGCAGAAAGCTTCTGCATGTGAAGTTTTATTTAGCAACTGAGAGACTTGATATCCATCTCCTAACTATTGCACCAACATCTGGCATGCTGGAACTTCAGCTACAATCATTGACTGCTTTTCAACCTTTCAATGTCAGTTGTAAATGCAGAAATCAGATTTTTTTTTTAATGGATCAGTCAAGCTTCCATAGTTGTGAAGTCAAGACAGAACACTGCATAGCTAAAAGCCTTTCATATTTGAATAGCTAGCTAATATAGATAGAATGGATTTCCTGATGGCTTCTCAAAGACTATAAGTGGTGTCTGCTTTATCCTTCCTAACTGAATGGTCTCCCTAAATGTTTCCTTGTAACAAAACAAAATGAAGTCGTGTCAATGTTTGTTTCTGGGTGAATTTGGCTAATTACTTGCTGTGCTGGATCAGTTGATGACCATGGAACTATAAGCACTGTGCATACTGATCAAATGGCTACCTGTGTAGATAGAAATTGTAACAATGTACGCAACACCTCCATTATTCCTACCTGTTCCCATAATTCACCTGAAACTGAGGACTTTCTCAAAAACCTATGTGCGAGATTGAGGTTTTTGAAGACTCATTTTATGACCATCTCAGGTTGATTGCCAAACATTGATATTGGAATCGAAGCTCTAATGGAATGTAGAACGTCAGTCAAAGCATTTATGAGAATCCTAGAAGATCAGGCAAAAGTGCTCTGGTCAGAAATGGTGTCATTTTCCATGAATGTTGCTTAATCTTGTCACATAGTGATGCAACAGAACATTGTAGCAAGTTGTGAACTCCTCAGCAGATGACTCAAGTTGTTCCTTAGTCATTCTCAAATAGCTTCATTTGTTTGCTGTACAATTGCTTGAGCTGGCCATTAGACAGAGAGTTGCTATTTCTCCAAGTGTACCTTTCTGTTTTGTTCTTCACCAATTACTTCATACTGGGACTGTCCTACCATATATGCATCTGGATATATTGGCATTATAGGAATGAGTGATGTCAAATGCTCATTTAAAGCAGCCTGTTGGATTCTGACAGAATAATTTGTATATTGGATTGTTGGTTGTAAGACATCCCTGTGAAGAAAGGAATGCATAAATAAATAATATCCCATGAACGATACTAGCCATGAGTTCAGAACCTGCAAACACCTCCCACCATGTTGTCCAAATTTCAGCATCTACAGTGCTCACCTATCACTAATCTCTGGTTGCAATATTAGCTACCTTATTTTTTCCTATCTGCTTTTTTCAGATGCCAAAAATGTGTGAGGGGAAGAAAAGAGAGAGATTTGTGTGGTCTAGTGGCCTGGACCAACAGCCTCTTTATGTCAGTATGCTGATGTCACTTCACCCACTTTGTGCTTTTGTTTGTCACATTTCTTAGGCTACATTTTGTTGGCTGCAAAGTGAAATGATTCGGTATAACCTGAGTATGTATGTGCATTTGGAGAGTGCATTAATGGTTTCAAAAGTACAAAGTTTCAAAATTACAAATTTGCTAAAGTGTGCTTTGAAGTAGTTAACATCACCAAATAAATTCAAGTTTTTTTTTTAACTTTGATGTTGTGCGAGAAATAAATCACAATGCTGTCATACACTGTAAGACACACTGTTAATTTATGCAAACTGTGAGCAGACTTACTTTGGCAATTTGAAATAAACCAAGACAATAATCCTTCTTCTGCTCCGAGGTCTGGAACACATATGATGCAAGATTCATTTTACTTATCACATATATCTGGATTTCTTGACAGTCACTTTGATGGCAGGGTACCCTTCCATTTCAAAAACATCCACCCTTCTTTGGAACTTGTTACCAGAGCACCTTCAATGCTGCGTTTTGGAATGGTGCAGTTCTGTCTGTGCTTTGATTTGGCATTTTATACCCCTCACAATGAGTTCCATTTTAGGAGCTACTATTGCCAAATTGCCTACTGTCACAGTCAACCTTCCAACAACCTAAAATTAACCCACCTTGCAGTAGTCAATGACAAGAACTCAGTAGAGGTAGATTCAGTGCATACAGAGCAGGGGTTCATGTACTGTTCCTACCAAGTGAGTGAGTTGCCATAATCTTACCAAACCATAGGGCTGCTCTGTCATTAGAGAGAGACAACTGGTGGTGATTTGACCTGAGGGCCACCACACCTCAGGTGAGGTTGAGGTGGAGAGTCCTTCAGGGTAACCTCAGACACTGAGGATTGAACCCACTCTGCTGGCATTACAATGTTTCGCAAATCAACTGACCAGCCAAATGAGCTAAGCTGACTTCCTTCTAGCACGAAATCAGCCTGCTTGAAAATTCTAAATACTAAGAAGCTATTCTTTAAAATGGTATTTGGTGTGTGACTTCTCTATTTTTAAATGTTCTAATTTATTTCTGGTTCGGTTCAGGTTTCACAGTGTACTTCTCTGCATTCAGCATGAATTTTCTCCAAGATCTTAAAAGTAAGATTATGTGTGCTTCTATAGATTTTGTTTCTTGAATTACATATCACAATTTGGGTATGACAGGTTTGCAAAGAGATCCCAATCAGGCACTGTGCAGCCTATGGAAATCTCACCAGCAGCAATGGTGATTCTAGTGGCAATGCCAGAACCCCACCCACATCATCCATTCATTCCCCTCACTGGCATCTGCTTAAATGGACCTGATGACCCAATTCCAAACAACTTGCTATGAAGGTGGCATCCATCACTGATGGATCCATCAGCTGGATGCATTTCCAGTTGTGGCCACCCAGAATTGATGGCACTACTGGAACTGAAGGGTTGATGTACCTCCAATGGTCAGTAATTCCTGAAGGTGGGATATTGGGCCTTAAATGGACGAAAGCCTCAACAGCAACACATCAGCTTCTTGGCTTGATCTAGAATCCAGGGTAAGATTCTCCCCATCTTGTAGCACATTATTGAAGCCACAGTTACCACAACAAAAATCCAGCTTTATAGGCATACATTCCCCAAGAGCTATTGAAAAATTTGATTTCAGTTTTTAAAATCAACTGTGGTAAAAACACAAATGACTTGCTGATGCCATTTAGGTCAGAAACCCTTCTGTTCTTATCCAGTCAGACTTGTGTTACTCCATTCCTGCAACAATGTGGTTGACTCCTAACTCCCCTCTGAAGTGATCTACCAAATTAATTGTAACAAATTGCTACCAGTAGTTTGAAGAAGTTGCCCAGCATGGCCATATCAGGGCAACTAGGGATCAACAACAATAAGTAACCTTAGGAGCAGAGCAACAATTTCTATCCTCCGCTCATGCCACAGTATTGCTAACTGGATGCCAATTGAGGCTAAAACTTTAGTCACTTCTGTTCAGCCCTTTAGCCCATGAGTACAATGTTTTTCTTGCTAGTTTAGCTGACAACGGTTGATTCAGTGCAACATAGGAATTTAACCTATGACCACCTTTACCTATTAAACTCAGTACTAAACTGACGAGTGATCTTATTTAGTTTTCACTGAGTGGCAGCACACTGATTTTGTTTAACGTTTTTCAAGGTAGACATTTATTATGTTTGTAATATTGTGCTGTGTGATATCTGGAATCTATCCAGTTATTCTGCATATTCTATGATTAACCAATTGACCTTTACTTGCTGGAAAGAAACAAATTTTACTGTGCAAAAAGAGATAAGAAACAAAACAAGAACCATTAATTTAACACTATAGCTTTGAAGATGTATTCCATAATTTAGTTCTATTTTTTACTTTCCACCTGAGAGTTTTCATCTCTATCAAAACCTTGAAAATTCATTCATTTTTAATGGGAGCGACCTAAAGGCATACCTTATCTCTCTGATATTCAGATTAATTCTCCTCAGTACTCCAGTTATCCTCTAAGATAAAATTCTCCAGAGATACTTCTGTTATCATTTTGGCTACACAACCATCCATCCTTTCTTCACTGATTAAATGACTAGATTCCTTAAGGTGGCTGATGGCAGATGGTGCAATTTGAATGCAATAAAATTTGAAGTTTAAAAACTAGTCTAATGCTCAGAATAACAACTGTAAATTGTAATAATACCCACTTGGTTCACAGAAGTCCTTTTAATGGAGGCAATCTGTAATTCTTAGCTGATGTGGCCTATGTATGACTCAAAACTCTCAGTAATATGGCTGACTCTTAACTGTCCTCTGAAATAGCCAAGCAAACCATTTAGTTGTATCAAAATCACTGCCAAGTCTGCAGAAAGGAATGAAATCCGACAAATGACCTGACTTAATTGTAGGCACTCAAAATGACAATGTCAATCTCAGCCCTGAGTAATCTGCAAAACCTTCCTTACCAATGCTTGGGGGGGGGGGGGGGGGGAACAGTGCCAAAATTGAGGGAGCTGTCCCAAAGGCTAGTCAAACAACAGCTTGATATAATCACAGAATCATACCATACAGACATTGTCCCAGATACCAACTTCACCATCCCTATGTATGTCCTGTCCCAACTGTGATGAGAAATGGGAAATAAACACTGTCCTCACCACAGACATCCAAATCCAAGAGCAAACGTACAACGAAATAACTTTACCAAGCTTTTCCATTTTCCATTGAATACATCTAAAGGTACATTCTATTCAAAAGCACATGAATCTTGGATCGGACTTTGGCAGAATTAACTATAAATAAGCATTATTCATTGTATACACACCTTTTCTGACCAATTTTCTTAAATTTAAAATTGTGACATTCAGCACACAATTTACTACTGATATAAAATTTAACTGAGTTTTATCTGCAAAGAGTTAGAAATGTGACAAAGATTTTAAATGTTTAGATTTTGCACCAGACAACTGAATTTTAAGTGCAACCCATCCAGTAAAACGTTTATATGTAATAAAGAACTGGAAATAAGGCAAAATTCAGATAATGTTACAATTACAATGTTAAATCCTTATTGTCTCTGTTTTGATTTTATTATATTAACCAATCATTCTTATTAAATACATGTTTCGGATCTCTTTGGGACTTTTTCCATGAATTGTTACTTCTGGTAGATGGAATTTCCAGTGTAAGTGCTCTCACATGTTGTTTTGAATGACAGATAGTAATCAAACTGGGAGCAATTCATTTAACATTTACTCTAGACAATATGTTTAAAAGTAAAGTAAATGAAAAATAAACCTTCGTTTCCAAGTTGCAAGATGTTCAGGGGGTTACTGAACTTAGTTCACAAATCATATTTTAATAGCATGTGATATTATTCTACGTGTTTTATGTGTGACAGTAAATTCTCACAATTACAGATTCTGATATGGCCATGCCAACTGTGAGTAAATATGACCATTGACATGAGTAGCCAATGAAATACAATTAAATATATGCTGCATATTAAACAAATAACTTGAAGCTAGAATTCATTCAGAAGATAATAAATATCACAGGAACAGAACAGTTCAAAATCATTATTCAATGGTGCCCACTGAAAAGACTATGCTTGTGGATATCAAGGGCACACGAGACGTAGATGCAATGCTGCATTCTCCCAAATGATTAAACAGTCATGCACTAATTAGATTCACTGACTTAAATATCAATTTTACCAAGGTGCTAGAGAACAGTGGAGACCTGTCAAACATTTCCTAGGCTGACTTTCAGTAAAGGAAAAGAGAAAAAGCTAGAAAATTTAGGTGAACTGTTCAAAATAGAAACATTCAGCTTGTTTTCCAAATAAAATTTTGACGTTTTAAAATTTAACAAGCCATTTGAAAGCACTTAACTTCATTTTAATCTCTTGTCTTCTTTGTGTATGATACAAAATTGAATAACTGATGCATCTCAATTCTATAGGGACAGAACATATTCAGATTGGAGGCATGTACAATCAACTAATCGCACAAGTTAAATGTGGCTTTCTAAGGCTAGATCTTGGTTAATTTTTGCTTTTTGACTTTTGCTCAGTGTCCTTAGGCAAAGTATTGTTCACATTGGAAATTGCTTCCATGACATCCTGGGGTCACACTGTTGTTCAACCCAAAGATGATTGTTAAATATATGAAATGTGAACAGCACTTCCATCAGGTTTTTTTTTGCCCTTAAGGCAAGCTTCTTTGCTTCCCACCTGGCAGCTGGAATGAGAACTGATGAAATTGCAAAAGTATTTTTTGGTATCTGAGGGATTTGAGCTGCAGAGCCATATGTCACAGAAATCTGTGACTCAAACCAGTTGCACAATTCAGCTTTACATCCTTTTTCAAGCTACTTAAATTGTTTCTGTGTTTTAAGAAAGCTCCTATTAGGGGATTTCATGTAGTTTATGACTTTTGTTTGTGACAGTTTCTTAAGTGATTCCCCTCAATATTAGATAAATCAATAAAGTAAAGTGAGAACTTTAAATGTTGGTATTTTGAATCTGCATTTTTTATGCTGTTAACTGCCCTCTTTGTTATTTTTTCCCTTTACTCAATTGGACATTCCTACCCCATGAGCAATTCATAACCAAAAAAAAATTAAAAGTCTCTACCAATGCTGCATCAACCCAGAGGTACAAAAGAATGACTGACTGGTTTGGAAATCTGTTCCACTTTAATTTTCCCTGGCTTCTTCCCTTTTGGGAAACGACTAGCCTCGACACTATACTCCACACCATGATGTGAGTAAACGTTTCAACTTCATGGTTCAGGAGATTTTTGAAATCGACTGCATTTCTTAGTTTGTGCTAATACAAAGATTCAATATGCCACTTGACAGTGCTTTATATTTAAGTGACTTTGAAACCCAAGTGGATTAATATCTTTCAACACGTGTACTTCTATAGTGAAAAGTTGCGATATTGACATCATGAAGAACAAGGAGTATGTAGAAGAATAGGTGAACATCAAGGGGTTAGAAGATTATAATTCAATTGAGCATTTCTAAGAAGTGATAAATATGAAAGAGCATCAGGCACTTTATGAGTCCCAGTAGGATTCTAATAATTAATTGCTACTTTTCAATCAGCCAGATGTTTGATACTCTATGTATAACTTAAGACTGCCAAATTTTTAAAAGTTGGACTTCTGCACCATTAACTGGCTGCTACATTGCCTATTGTTAAAACAACATGTGAAGATGAATTCCTATCAAAAGTTAAAATGACAGGTTCTGGCTGCATAAGTTGTGTGTTTTCAGTTCCTACGTCACAACTTCATAGAACAAGGAATGGAGGGTAGCCATGAATTTAATGAGAAGTACATTGCACACTGAATGGTAGAAGGAACTAATTCAACATAATTTAGATTAGATTACTTAGTGTGGAAACAGGCCCTTCGGCCCAACAAGTCCACACCGACCATCCGAAGAGCAACCCACCCAGACCCATTCCCTTACATCTAACACTACGGGTAATTTAGCATGCCCAATTTACCTAACTCTCACATCTTTGGACTGGGGTCAGAAACCCACACAGACACTGAGAGAACATGCAAATTCCACTCAGACAGTTGCCCGAGGCGGGAATTGAACCCAGGTCTCTGACGCTGTGAGGCAGCAATGCTAACCACTGTGCCACATAGTTCAATTTCTTGGATGCAGTGTTTCAAAATATTGCATTGTTCAAGAACATAAAATACTTCTGGTCTGTCAATAGTATTCTGTACGCAACAAGCACAGAAAATGCTGGAGAAACTCAGCATATGTGGCAGCATATATGGAAAAAGAAACAGAGTTAATGTTTTGAGTCCAGTATGACTCAGAGTCATAGTGGACTGGAAACGTTAACTCTGTTTCTATTTATTTCAGATTTCCTGCATTTGCAGTATTTTGTTTTTACGTTCTGTGTGCAGTTTCGCTTACCTTAAGAACTAATGAATTTAGATTGCTATTTAAATTACTCTTTCTAGTAGGAGTTGCAAGTGCTACAAATTAGCATAATGTTCTCAGCAAGAAATGTTATGCTTTGCTGTTTTGCAACATAAAGATTTAATTATTCAGCAAATAACTGTTTTCTATCATTTTTCTATTGGGTCATTAAGCCTGATAATTTATTCTAGAGCTGAAAAATGTGTTGTTGGAAAAGCGCAGCAGGTCAGGCAGCATCCAAGGAGCAGGAGAATCGACGTTTCGGGCATAAGCCCTTCTTCAGGGCTTAGGCCCGAAACGTTGATTCTCCTGCTCTTTGGATGCTGCCTGACCTGCTGCGCTTTTCCAGCAACACATTTTTCAGCTCTGATCTCTAGCATCTGCAGTCCTCACTTTCTCCTAGTTGATAATTTATTCCAGTCATCTTTCAGGGCTAGAGTTCTGACTATATAATGTATACCAAAGCTCTTCTGTGTCAAAATACTACTGTGCTAATCCACATTTTATTTTGTCCCATTCTATTCAAGTTCATTCTACCATTTCACATCCCCTATGTACCTGTCATACCATATAACGTGTTTCACATATTCATTACATTGTGGTGGAGAGTTATCTAATCTCAACCACTGTTGGAATATTGTGTGCAATTCTGGTCTCCTTCCTATCGGAAAGATGTGAAGCTTGAAAAGGTTCAGAAAAGATTTACAAGAATGTTGCCAGGGTTGGAGGATTTGAGCTATAGGGAGAGGCTGTACAGGCTGGGGCTGTTTTTCCTGGAGCGTCGGAGGCTGAGGGCTGACCTTATAGAGGTTTACAAAATTATGAGGAACATGGATAGGGTAAATAGGGGTCGGGGAGTCCAGAATTAGGGGGCATAGGTTTAGAGTGAGAGGGAAAAGATATAAAAGAGACCAAAGAGGCAATCTTTTCACACACAAGGTGGTACGTGTATGGAATGAGTTGTCAGAGGAAGTGGTGGAGGCTGGTACAGTTGCAACATTTAAGAGGCATTTGGATGGGTATATGAATAGGAGAGGTTTGGAGGGATATGGGCCGGGTGCTGGCAGGTAGGGCTAGATTGGGTTGGGATATCTGGTAGGCATGGATGGGTTGGACCGAAGGGTCTGTTTCCATGCTGTACATCTCTATGACTCTATGACTCGATAGCTTGATTGAGTTGTATCCACTTTTATCATGTTCTCTGTTTCTGAAATCATAACTTAAGTTTACATTGCTTGTATATTTAAATAGCTTTGCATGTCCATTCCTCTCAGTACTTTAAAATCTTGGACCATGTTCATTTTCAAACATGTTTTGATAGTGAACACAAATTGATTTCTGTAAGATTTTTTTCTGGTCATAACCGAACCTAATACTGTGCATGATTTTTGCTGCCAATCTAAAACTGCTCACTAATGCATGAAAGTTCCTTTGCAGGTAGGAGCCTGAAATTTCCATAGGATTTCCCTTGAGCCTCCTGGTATAACTTCAGTAAAAGTTTAACTGGAAGGCTATTTCACCCAATTTTCTAAAGACCTTCCATGAAAGCTGTGAGAGTAGCTTCAGGAAAGCATGACATTGTATGTGATATGAACAGGCTGTGGAAAAGTTCTGCAGGAATTTTCAGATTGCATACCATAACTTTAGCAGATCAGTGAAAAAGCCATGTTGCTTTCCTTTCTCCAAGGGTTTCTAAAATGCATACAATGTTAGAATTCTATTCTTACCAACGAATCATTGTACTTTTAAAAGTTATAATTATCTGTTTTAGATGCACCCTTCAATATCTGATAATCCTGTTGATAGTAGTTGTACTTTGAGTCACTTTAGGTTAATGTAGCATTTAAAACATCAGTCAATGAGGTATATTCATTGTTCTGTGTTTAACAAATTCTCTTTGAAATGCATATAAGATTCTAGCATGTTCTACAAATAAAACTTTATGATATATTCTATTTATAAAATAATAACACTACTTACTCCAAGTTGCATTGGTTCCACAATGTACTGCAAGCTGCTGTGGTCTGGCATTTGAAAGTGAAGAACTTTATTTGCAATTCTGAACAAAATTAATTCTATGCCAGATATCTGAATCACTATTCCAGGCAGAAAATTCAAACTGGCAAAATCAGTTGGGATCATTCCAGTTATGAGTCTTCATTGAAATCAACAATGGATAGTCATGGCATTTTTGTTTGAGTCAGGACATTGTAGGTTCACAGTCCCTCTCTGGACACTTGAGTCATATTCTACACTAAATATGTTAATGATGTATTGCACTATCAGAGATGTTGTCTTTCAATGAGACATTAAACCAAGAGCTCAAATGCTGTAAAGGTGGCGACAAAAGATTACACATTATTATTTTGAAAAACAGTTGAGTTATCTCTGGTTTCCTGGTCAGTAGTTATTGTTTAAGTAATATCACTCATTTCAGATTAGCTGGCCACTGTACCTTTGTTTGTGGGAGCTTCCTGTGCACAAATTGACTACCAATATTTCCCTCAACAGTAGCTACATTTCATGGCTGCAAAACACTTTGGAACTTTCTGAGATCATGAAAATTGCTACATAAATGCAAGTTCTTTCACTATATTTAGAAACAGAGCTCCCCTTTAAATAGAGTCTGGATTCTAAAATTCAAATTCAGGAATTATAAGTATAATTATTATTCAAGACAGGTGCATAATTAAAGGTACAAATGTTTTATTGAGAGCTATCAGAATACAATTTACTTCTATGCAAAATGCATGTTTTGTTAAGTGTTTTCTATTAATGTTGTTTAGATTGAATGAATAATTTCTGAGGCTATGGTGCAAAAATTCTGCCAATTGGCTACTTTTAACCTGCAATTTCCAACAATCCTCATCCAAGCAGAATTTTCATCCAAGCAGAATTTTCATCCAAGAATAAATTTTCTTGGCAACCTAATGATACATTCATCAGAATTGAGCCCTACGTTCACCATTCCCTCCAAAATTGAACTTTCAGTTTTCCTGGATGTGAGTAATTATTTTGGCTAAAAGTATTATTAATTTAAGCTAAATGGAGCTTGTAAACACTTGCCTATTGTTAAAAATAACAGTCGCTGATATGAGGTAACTGATTCTGGTCATTGCTGCCTTTCAAGAATGTGGCACACCATTGTGAGTGGCATCAGGTCTACTCTCAGTGATTAATGAGTATAGTGGATATTGTACTTAGTAGGTAAATTCCATTAAGTAAATTTAATCTAGAAGCATATTATTTCTGAGTTTGCATAAGGCTATTTCTTTTTTTCTATATAAACAGACATACAGCAAGGTGACTACAAATGTCATGTTTTGGGAATTCTGCAACATTTTTCCACTAACATTTTTTGGAAGAAGAGTTACTTTTTAAAACCTGTATTTCAAAGTATAATGTGGCTACATAATGTTAAAAAATGAACTGAGTATAAGATGGTTAACATAACAATGCCAGTTAATGTTTCTTCCCAAAAAGTTAAAACAGTATGCAATATTTTGAACTGGATGTTCTTTGGCAGATTGGTGTGGACTCAATGAGCCAAATGGCCTGCTTTTACACTGGAGGGATTCTTTAATTTTATGAGCTTTTTGTTGCATATTTCCACTATCTCCATTACACAGGTATTCTGTTATTAAGCACTAAATAAGCTTAGATTCACAGAATAATCGATTGGTTTCAGCACATTTTGCCCACCATGTCTATGTCAGCTTGTCGCAGGAGCAATTCAGCTAGGTCCAATCTCCCAACCTTCCCTTCTTAGAGTCATAGAGATGTACAGCATGGAAACAGACCCTTCGATCCAAACCATCCACGCCAACCAGATGTCCCAACCCAATCTAGTCCCACCTGCCAGCACCCGGCCCATATCCCTCCAAACCCTTCTTATTCATATACCCATCCAAATTCCTTTTAAATGTTGCAATTGTACCAGCCTCCAACACTTCCTCTGGCAGTTCATTCCATACATGTACCACCCTCTGTGTGAAAAAGTTGCCCTTTTGGTCTCTTTTATATCTTTTCCCCCCTCACCCTAAACCTATGCCCTCTAGTTCTGAACTCCCCCACTCCAGGGAAAAGACTTTGTCTATTTATCCTATCCATGCCCCTCATAATTTTGTAAACCTCTATAAGGTCACCCCTCAGCCTGTGAAGCTCCAGGGAAATTTCTTGCCCTGCAATTTTTTTTCTCTTTGGGTAAATAAGCAATTCTTCCTGCACCACAATCCTGATGTTAACCACTTGCTGCATTAAAAAAAAGTTTCCTTCTCACGTTGCCACTGCCTTTATTATTAATTACATTGGATAAAACTGTGATGAGTTTTACGTATGGCTGTTCAACTGATTGCAACTTATGTTTGCATTTATCTCGAGATAAACAGTTAAATTAAGCTTAAGTCATCATATGTACTCAGCAGAGAGAATGGCAATGTCAATCATCAGCAAAATGAAGCCTGTTATATTTACAGTTGGGGAATGGGGTGGGGAAAGTGATTTATGTGAAGTATAACATTTGGGAAGAGACTTTTATTTTGTTGTTAATTTGCTCACTATTTTGAGATTCATACAAGTGCAGAACTAGAATCTAGATTGTCCAATTTTTTTCATATATTGCACTAGAACTAGCTTAATAAGGGTTTTGTTTAAAGACCTGAGAACAGAAAACAGACCTAACCACATCTCTTTGTAGACCTAGATTTTAATCATGAAATCCCAATGTCACTAATTCACTTCTTTGCAAATCATGTTTTGACAACTTTGCAAATAATTTTTTTATTACTAGCAGGTTAAAAGGAATTGCACTGTATGAACTCTCAAGGTGCTGTGGCGTAGCTTAAGCAACAACATTTCTAATTGATATTTAATACAAAAAATATAATTATGATTCCCAGGGGTTACTCATGCTAGTGATGTGTGGAGATGTCATTAGCATCTATGCAATCTTCACCTTATCAATATGATGCGGCAAGGCTGAAGTTAAATCTGTGATTTGCCTAATGAGCAGTTATACATTGCTAAAATATAGTAAGATGCTGATGCTTTCAATAAGAAGATAAATAATAAAAAAGTCATATGGCAAAAAAGAAGCTTTAAAGAAGAACTCACACTTATTGATACCTTTTAACTTTGTTATATCTACCGAAGCACTTATATTTGGGAGTCAGAAGTATCTAAGAATAAAGGGAATTTTGGGAGGTGACTGAAGGTGCATTCAAAGAAGCATTTTAATATAGCGATAATGTAACAAGGCAATGGGGCTTAGTGACTTCTAGACTTTGGCGGATAAGATGGTTGAAGGTAAGTGAAGTGATAAGCATGACCCTTAAATAAAAAGGTGATAATCGTTACGAAGAGTTCAAACCAAAAAGGAAAGAATGATAACTAAGGTTTACATTCCTTGTGGAGGAACGTTGACAGGCACTAGATTACCAGTATCCTCAATCTAAATTTCTGTCTTCATGGTTGATAATGAAGCAAAGTGTTAACTTTTATTCCATTGCATGGTACTAATTAACTTTTTCTAATTACTAAAATTTTGTATTTTGACTACATGCTTCTCATATGCTTAGTTTCCTTTAAGTCTATTGTTGAATGAGATTTCCTGCATTGTGTTTGCAGAGTCCCAGCTGAGCTCAGATCAGGAACACAGCCCAGGAGCAGACGGTGAGAGTCCAACCCAACATACTGCTTGTTCCTACAGCTCTCCTGCAGAACTCACTCCTAACTCCACCACATCTCTTCCAACCTCCTCCATGGATGAGATTCAGATGGAATTGCAATGTGTTGATCTTTGGAAAAGATTTCATGACATTGGCACTGAAATGATTATTACCAAAGCTGGAAGGTATGAGACAAGATTGCCTTTTGATGATTTTAAATGTAAACCAGTTTCTAAAAAAAAGTTCAGTCTGTAGTATTGTTTCAAGCTTTTTTTTTTGCAATTGCAATGACATTCATAATAGGTTTATCTAGTCTTTCCAGAGCTGTATCCTGTCTTTCAAAATTTTTTATCACCAACGGCTCTCCAACCCATACAGCATTGATTCAAAAGCGTTTTTCTCACTTTCGTCTCTTCCTCCCCATTTGTCATCAGTCTTCCAACACACAGTCTTTGTTACTCTGACCCTGAACTATTCTTTGTATCCTCCCTCTCTCCCACTCACCCCTATCCTCACTCTATCCCATTTCAGTCGCTAAGCCTTTACTGATCTTATCCCTACACTTTGAAATTCACTCTCTAAACCATGGCTTCTTAGAGTGGGGTTCAGGACTTCAAGTGAGGTCACAAGCTGAATTTTTGGAGTCATGCGTTCTGAAGCAGGTGCGCTTATCAACTCATAACAACTGTGCTCCATTTCTGACATATCCCTGCTCTCTCTGTGCTCACTGAGTAGTTGCAACATTTATTTTTAAACCGCAAAATGGAGTCACAGTGAGAACACGTTTGGGAAACACGACCCTAAACTCTGCCTATCCACCTATTTCTTCACTTTCAAAAATCTCCTTGAAGAGGACATTTGTATAAGACTTTGGTTTGGCCACATTTGGAATACTGTGTACTGTTCTGGTCACCACATTACCAAAAGGAGGTGGATGCTTTGGAGAGGGTGCAGAAGAGGTTCACCAGGATGTTGCCTGGTATGGAGGGCGCTAGCTATGAAGAGGGGTTGAATAAATTAGGATTATTTTCATTAGAAAGACAGAGATTGGTGAGGTGGGGGAAGCCTGATTGGGTATACAAAATCATGAGAGGTATAGATAGGCTAGATAGCAAAAAGCTTTCTCCCTCAATTACTGGGGGTCACAAGTTCAAAGTGAGAGGGGGAAGATTTAGGGGAGATATGGGTGGAAAGTTCTCCACGCAGAGGGCAGTGGGTGCCTGGAATTCATTGCCAGCGGAGGTGGGGAGGGTAGGAACGATAGCGCCATTTAAGATGTATCTAGACAGATACATGAATGGGCAGGGAGCAGAAGGATAGTTACCCTTAGAAAACTTTAAATATTTTTAAGTCGTCATTGGACAAGCATATGGACGTACATGGAATAGTGTAGGTTAGATGTGCTTCAGATTAGTATGACAGGTCGGCGCAACATCGAGGGCCGAAGGACATGTACTATGCTGTGATGTTCTATGTTCTAAAACAGGCGGCAAATTTAGATAGAGGATCTGGATCGACACAGGCTTGGAGGGCCGAAGACCCTGTTCCTGTAATTTTCTTTGTTCTTTATTCTTTGAAGCCTGTCTTTTTGACTTTGTTTTGGTTAATGCATATAATTTCTGGTTGCTGAACTCCAATTTCTTGTAAACTAGATTAGAACGTTGTTAAAGGGGCTAAATATGTATTGTTGTTGCTCCAAGTCACTCCCACACCGGTGTTAGATAATTATGTTTATTAACTATCCAGTAAGATGTTGATGCACATGTCTGGAGACAGGGAAGTAAGACAATAGAATTAGGTTGGGTTGCAATCTATTATACAATTGAATCACTTGCTAACAGTTAATTAAATTAAGACTTGTCGGGCTGATTGGCTAAAGGCCCTGGTGCCTGTTGAGCAGGGCATGAGTAACAAAACATTATCATGACAAAAAAAGAGTACCTTGATTAGAAAAATTAATCAAATATGAACATTTGAAAAGCTTCACATTTTGTTATGTTTACAAAGTTTCGGATTCATGGTAAATTATATAGTTTTCAAGAAACGTCTTTGGTTCTCCCGACCCATTCTACATGCAAACCTTGCAACCTCGCCAAGAATTAACAAAACTTGGATTCATGAAATTTGAAGCTGCCAACAGCTGGCTTAGAATATAGGGATTGAAAAAGAACCTATTCAAATCACAGTTCTCATGAATTAAAATGTTTAAATAATTTACTTAACCTTTTCCCTCAATATTTACATATTTGGAGATGATTTATTAACAGAAATGTTGATCTAAGCTGTATAGGCTGTTTCTTTGGCATAAGCCTTTTGCTTTAAGGATATAGAATCTGTAATCCTGACTGTTGCACAGGGATGGTGCCTGCCAGTGCTGACTCACACTAATAGCACCACAGATTGCAGGAGCAGACCTCTTTTGCAGAGGGCCTGTGTGTACCGCTGTCACATCAGATAATGCTTTTGTACCTGTGTGCCCCATGCACCTGAAAGATTTGCTTCCCTGCTTTCCATTGGGTGGCAGCTCAAGATGTCCTCCCCCGTCACTCTTGTCATCTCCCCTATATAAGCATTTCAAACGGATTTTGGGAAACCAAAAAAACGTTGGGATGTTCAGGCTATTTTCCATGCCTGAATTGACAACCGCCCCCAGCTGGGACTATTTACATACATATCAAGCCGTCCTTGTTTCACTCGGAGAACTGACATTCAGTCGCAGAATGAACACTTACTAATCCATTGAACTGTGGACTTGCAGGTTAGATAAGTCCCCAGCACAACAGAATATTTACATACCACTCCCTGACATGAGTTCTCTGGTGAAAGGCAGGTGGAGGTTGTAACTTTTACAAGGCTGGTTAGACAATCAAGAAATTAGCTGGGACCAAAGCACAACTGGATGCCTTCGATTTTCTAGTAGGTTCTGCAAGAGTAATACCAGCCAGGAGTAATGTGGAAATCTGGAGCTAGGTAGTGTCTATTTCTTTTATTGGTTCATTCTATAAATCTCCCAATTATTGCTCTTTTCACAAAGTGTTACTTCCCTTCATCAGAAAACTTTAAAGGATTAACCCAGTTCATATAGAGCATTCTGCTTATGCATCAAGACAATGGGGGAGGTGATCGTCTAAAGGTAGTAATACTAATCCAGGGATGTAGGTAATGTTCTGGAGGTCCAAGTTTGAATCCTACCATGGTTAATGGTGGAAATTGAATTTTTTTAAAAAATTGCAATAAAGAGTCTAATCTTGACCATGTCAACATTGTGAATCATCAGAAAACAAATCTCATTCATGAATGTTCTTTAGGGAAGGAAGAACCCATTGTTTCCTGGTTGAGCCTACAGATCCACAGCGATGTGTTTGACTCTTAACTGCTCTCTGAAATTTCTGAGCAAGCTATTCGGTTGTAACAATTGCTAGAAAATGTCAAAAAGGAAATGAAACCAGAAAATCCACCTGGCATTGAGCGAGGCACCAGAAATAACAATGGCAGGAGTTACACTATCAACATTGCAAAGTACATCTCGCTAACATCTGAGGGCTAGTGCCAAAATTGGGAGAGCTATCTCAGCCTACACAAGCAACAGCCTGACATAATCACATCACAGAATTGTAGTGGTATGTGGTCAGGAGGAAGTTGCCTTTGGAGTCCTCAACATTATCTATGGATCTCATGAAATCTCATTGCTTCAGGTTAACTATGGGCAAGGAAACCTCTTGCTGATTGCTACATACCATCCTCCCTCAGCACTGCTCAGAGGAATCAGTACTCCTCCATAAAGTCATAGAGATGTACAGCATGGAAACAGACCGCTCGGTCCAACCCGTCCATGCTGACCAGATATCCCAACCCAATCTAGTCTCGCCTGCCAGCACCCGGCCCATATCCCTCCAAATCCTTCCTATTCATATACCCATCCAAATGCCTCTTAAATGTTGCAATTGTACCAGCCTCCACCACATCCTCTGGCAGCTCATTCCATAGCAACATCCTTGTAAATCTTTTCTGAACCCTTTCAAGTTTCACAACATCTTTCCGATAGGAAAGAGACCAGAATTGCACGCAAGATTCCAACAGTGGCCTAACCAATGTCCTGTACAGCCGCAACATGACCTGCCAACTCCTGTACTCAATACTCTGACCAATAAAGGAAAGCATACCAAACGCCTTCTTCACTATCTATCTACCTGCGACTCCACTTTCAAGGCACTATGAACAACAGTTGAAGGAAGCACTGAAGCTAGCAAGGATGCAAAATATACACAATGTCCACCACCAACAATGGCTCAGCAGCAATACTACTGATCAAATTGCCTAGGTCCTAAAGGACATAGCTGCTAGACCAGGTCTGGCAGGTAGTGAGGCAACAAACAAGAGAGAAATATATACTTCACCTCATGCATCTGTCTGGGACAGCATCAGTAAGAGTATAACCACATAGTCATTATGAAAATAAAGTCCTGCCTGCACACTGAGGATATCCTCCATTATGTAGAGCAGCACTATCACCATGGTAAATGGGACAGGCTTTGACAAATCTAGCAATTCAAGAGGAATCCATGAGGCTGTGTAGAGTAACAGCAGCAGAATTGAACTCTAGCACAATCAGCAATCTCATGGCCAGCCATACACTCCTCCCCAATTCAATCATTACCTTCAAGCCAGGGAATCAACCCTGGTTCAATGAAGAATACTGGAGGCCATTCCAGAAGCAGTACCAGGCATACTTACAAACATGTGCATGCAAAACAATATAAAGTAGAAGTGATAGACAAGGCTAATTGATTTTTACATCCAACGGATTAGACCAAGTCCCATAAACTTGCCACATCCAGTTGCGAATGGCGTTGAACAATTAAACAACTCACCAGAGGAGGAGACTCCACAATTATCCACAATCTCAATGATGGAAGAGCCCAGCACAATGGTGTAAAAGATAAAGCTAGAATGCCAGGTGGATGATCTGTCTTGACCTCCTCCAGAGGTCCACTGCATCACAGCACCCAGACCACTGTTGACGGAAGTCTTTTTATCCAGCTGCTAGGAAAAGTACCAGGGAACTTTGAATTGACTTGGTCTCTAATTTTACTGCACTAACCAGTTTGCTAAAATGTAATTAGGAATAAATAGGGATTACAGGGATTACTGACACAAGACTGATCAAGCCTTCTATTTGATAACCTTGTAGTGTTGCTCCAAGACAAAATTATGCCTTCCTTTTGTTTATTCATTCATGGGATAAGGGCATCATGGGATACTGGCTGGGCCAGCATTTATTGCCAATCCTTAATTACCTAAAGGGTAGTAAGAGTCAACCATTTTGCTGGCTGTCTGGAGTCATTTGTAGGCCAGACAATGTAAGGATGGTAGTTTCCTTCCCTAAAGGACTTTAATGAACCAGATGCGATTTTTCAACAATCAACAATGGATTCGTGGTCCACATTAGACTCTTAATTCCAGATTTTATTGAATTAAAATTCCACCAGCTGCCATTGCAGGTTTCAGACCTGGGTCCCCAGAATATTAATTGGTAACCTGCCTGAACTGCTGTGCTCTTCCAGCACCACTGATCCAGAACCTGATTAATAGTCTAGTGATAATGCTATTAGGTCTTCGCTTCCCTCGGTTATGCATAAACCTAACGAAACAGTTGACATTTTTCAAGTAATAAGTGTGAACAGGGCATTACTTTGAAAATATTTCAAATGAATCCTTGAACATATAATTGAAAAAGTATTGAGAAATAACCATACAGATATCTGACCATTTCAAGGAATGGTTTTCAGAACCTTGCCCTGCATTGATTTCATTTGGAACTAAATTTAAGTGTATAACATTGAAAAGTTTAAAGAGGAAGGAAATCCCTGAGGCAGTCAATGTTAATAAAAATAGTCCTTTAATTCCCTTCTCTAAACACTTTCTGCCATACAATTTCACTTTCAGTTATTCCCTTGTTGAAATTCTTTTGCGTGAGGGCAAAGGCGAAAATGCAAACTGGCATTATATTTCATTGCAATGAATTCTAAGCACACAGCTCTCTTGCATTATGCATACATGTCACCACTTATTCTGTGCTCCACAAGCCATATGTAAAATGACTGGTACTCAAGAACCCTTTGAAAGTGAATTTGAATGTGTACAAGAATGGGCAGCTTGCAAATCAAGTTCAAGCAGGAATTAACCCTTCTTGGACTCACCGACTTTCAATTATGTGGAAACAAGTTTCTCTTTCTCAGGCACAGAAACTGACTATTACCAAATATGAAGAAATTCTAAATAAGTTTGATTTTCCTATTGAATGCACTGGAGTAAATTAAAATTTGCTTTTCACTTTTGCTGTTTTATTTCTAATTTGCGCCCTATTCGTTTTCTCTCCCAAGATCTGTCGTCAAATAGAGATTACTTCATCCAGGATATAATGTGTTTATGTTGTTGATTATGTTCTAATTTATAAAGGTCAAATGGGGGTAACAAAATGGATACATGTTAAAACACAGCGCACATTTTCAGTTTTCCAATAGTTCAGAATGTCCCTTGTGTCAGCTCAGGGCAAATCAAAACAAAATGTTCAGAAGGTAAGTTTACGTTTTGAAATGGACTGATTGATTTTCCTTAGAAATAGTTGGTATAGCTGACAGTCCCCTATTTTGGTTCAGTGTCATAGAATTTCAAATTACACTATGAATATGGAACAGACCTAGAATTGTTCAATAAACTAAAATCTTCAGATGGTTCTGAGTTTTGATAAATACTAGTGACCAAAGCAGTATATGGTTATAGTGTGCAAATTCGATTTCATCCTGAATGTTTTGCCTCAGGCTTGGCTAATAGCCAAACCCTATAACACAGCTATAAACTGGAGGATGAGCCAGCATCCAAAGAAATTCCCATGCTTTGAGATTTAAGGATGTGGTGAGGGATACTAAAAATGTTTCTTCATTGCCTGAGAACATTTCTCAGTATTGAATAGGGGAAGAGGGGAACATAGCTTATATATTTAAAAAATGGCACTTTTCTCACAGCAGGACATGCAAGCCTGAAGCAAAGAAGGGAAACTGTAGAAGAAATCAATTTATAGACCACTCTTCAGCACTCTGCTGTGCCCAATAGTAACCTGTTTATACTCCCAGTCAGGGAATGGGGTGTATGTTCTTACCTCAAGCAATAGGGCATCTCTGTTAAAAATGGCCAATGGGATCCACCTGCATGTATACAGTTCAAACATACATAAACACACAATTTCTCCTGGTTGGAATCTGCTGCATACTTCACTATCAAGATGACCGATCTCATTAGTAAAAAAAACTCAAAAATTGTTTGCTTATCACATCTGACAAGAAAATATCATTAAGTGAAATGAAGTTTCACTCAATAGGAACTTGATTGATCCTCAAGAACGAGGAGCATAAACAGACTTGGATAAATCAATCTCTCTTACATAATTCCCTACACATATTGAACGATGTTATGCCTGAGGCTTATGTGCGGTGTTGTGTAGGAAGTTTTTTGGTTGAAGCAAGACTGAATTAGATTACTTCTTAGACAACAGCATACTGCAGCATTGTGTTTCCGAATATGTGTGTTCATTGCTCCATCTAGCCATGGTGTTGTCGATAAACACAGCCTCAATGAATGATTATGGCTTGTGGAGAATGGAGTAAAAGGGGAAACATAAAACCTATTAATGAACTCATTATAACTGGAGCATATGGTTGATTGTATTCACAGGCGAATGTTCCCAGCAATTAGAGTGAAAATCACAGGGCTGGATCCTCATCAGCAATACTATATAGCAATGGATATCATTCCTGTTGACAACAAGAGATACCGGTATGTTCCACAGTGGTTGGGTCACTACAGTTTTACTGTATGGATATATTTAATTTTAGTCCCAAAAGATGGGTTTTAACCTGTTTATTCTGTTATAATTTAATAATGTAAATACCCACTATTTACGAGAGAAGGTGTACATTGGATGGAGACCTACAACAGGAATACTTTATAAGTTAAATTAAGTTGCAAGTATCTTAATGAGGCATTTCAAATTGTTTAAGGTTGATTTTCATTGTTTGTTCCTTGAAGATGTTTCCAAATAATTCTCAAACTAAAACATGTTTAACATGTGAATAATCATTGAATAATACACTGTAATAGTCCAAATGAAGTATCATTTACGATAAAGATTTACAATCTACCATAATTTCTCAATTTTTTTTCATTAGTTTAACCTACTTTATGTAGCTAATATTAGATTGGCTTATTATGATGTACATATGGTTTCCTATAATTTGCAATGGATGTTAATGACTCTGACTTTCATCTAGAGAGTTGGTGCTGTAAGTGGCGACTTATAAACTTTTCATTGTACTTATTTGAGTTTATTCTGACAATAAAGCTAATTCAATTCAATCCTATTTATATTTTTTGACTGAAACCTCAGTATTGTTCTATACCTGAAGGTCAACAGAAATGTGGAGTGCTCTTCTTCACGTGAAATAAAATAGAAATATATATATAATATGTGGGAAGCAGCATTTTTTAAATAATTTAAACTCAAGGACCCATGAACACTTTTAGTGACATAATGAGTTTACAGTACAGGTCCAATTTTACAAGCATCCGTTGAGTGCTTATAGCATATGCAAATTGTAACAGTGGGCATGCCATCGTGTACCTGATTAATTTTGCACTACATTTTCTGACTCAGAATTTTTGCATTGAAATGGATCAGCACTGTCAGCACATAAATCAGAAAATATTCAGCTGAAGTCCCACTCTGAATGTTACTGCAGTGGACATGATACTGCTCCAGGTTATATCTTTCCTGAATAGCATGGGTATCTATCTACCTGACTGATAATTTTTTAAATGATAGAGCAAGGCACCTAGTATTTTTGTTAATGTTGAAAGAATAGCTTTCTTTGGGAGTGAGAATTTATTTACATTTGCATTTGAAGTTCTCTCAGTTTTACCCCTGGTGCTTTTGTTTTATTTTATTGAAGTTGTCAACTTAGAAAGTAAAACTTTCCTGAAGTATTGACAATTGCAATACAAATTACATTCAACAACCTGAAGGATTGGATACAATATTAATTTTCTCCATATTGCTTCATGACTGGATAAGGACAATTAATTCATAATGAAAAATATTCAGCATTAGCATGGAGTTGTGTTAATACCGAAAAGCGTATCTTTACAGACCATGTCAATCTTACTTGGATTTATCGGCCGTGAGATTTTTGTTTTACAACAGTCTACAATGCTGACCTTACTTGCAAGCTTTCAAGAATGTACAGATGTCGTTTGGAAAGCCAGGACTGCCCTTTGTAACTATGATTCAAGACCTTACTTAGAACCCTCCCATTCTGCAAATGAGCTCAGATAGACTGAGGCGATGCCACCGCCCAATTTACTGTCAAGTGAATGACAGGAATTTTCGGCATTAATCATGAACTTTAAAATTCTTATGTTTATCTTCAAGATTTTCAATGATCTTACCCCTCCCAATCCTGTAAACTCATCCAGCTCTTTAATGCAATAAAAATTCTCTACTCCTCAAATTCTACTTCTGTTCCACTTCCTTCCCCCTACCAATATTGGATTTGTCATTGGTTGTCCAGTCCATAAGCTTTTGAATTCCTCTCATTAATCTCTCCATATCTTTCCTTTATCCTTTAATAGTCCTCTTGAATTCTATTTTCTAAGTGACTCTTCCTAATTTTTGGCTCAGTGTCAATTTATTTTTGATTTATACTCCAACAAAAAAAACGTTATACCTTTTCCTCCATTAAGCACTCGATAGAATTCATTGCGCTTGTGAATACTATTAAAGTGAAGAAAATAATAAATGATGAGTTCTTTGCAGACAATAATTCCATATCTCCAAAATTTATTTTGCTGATCCTCTCCATGGCTCAAGGAGTCATGTCTTTATAATGGGAGAATGGTGTCAGCATGGCTTGTTCTTTATCTTCCTGATGAAGGGCTTTTGCCCGAAATGTCGATTTCGCTGCTCCTTGGATGCTTCCTGAACTGCTGTGCTCTTCCAGCACCACTAATCTATAAATTGTTCTTTATCTGCTCTGGTCCCTTCTTGGTGTTGTGTGTCATCTTGATTTGAAAGCGAAAACACATTCAGGAAGATCTTAACAATTGCCTGATGATCCAAAAAAGCAATCTATGCCAGTTCAGCAGGTCTGGCAGTATCTGTGAAGAAAATTAAGAACTCTAATTTCTCTTTACAAATGTTGCCAGACCTGTTGAACTTTTACATCTACTTTAGTTTTTGTTTCTGATTTAGAGCATCCACAGTTTTTACTCCATACCAGTTGCTTGCCTATGCTATACTGTAGCATGCAAACATAGAAGCAACAAAACTAGGCTCACGAGTACACCATTTTGTCCTTTGAACCTGCTCCACCATTCAATACGATCATGGCTGTTCCTCAATTTAAATGCTGTGTATCTGCTTTCTCTTTGGACTCCTTGATGCCTTCACCATCTAAACATTTCTTTCTTTTTTTTCTTGAATATATTCAGTAATTCGGCCTTCACAGCCCTCTGTGGTGGCAACATTCTGAGTGTCACAGACTCAGAGTCATACAGTATGAAAACAGACCCTTCAATCCAACCCATCCGTGCTGACCAAGTTTCCCAAACTAGTCCCACTTGCCTGCCTTTGGCTCATATCCTGCTAAGTCAAGAGTGTGGTGCTGGAACAGCACAGCAAGTCAGGCAGCATCCGAGGAGCAGGAGAATCGACGATTCGGGCAAGAGCCCTTCATCCATTCCTGATAAAGGGCTCTTGCCCGAAACGTCGATTCTCCTGCTCCTTAGATGCTGCTTGACCTGCTGTGCTTTTCCAACACCACACTCTTGACTCTGATCTCCAGCATCTGCAGTCCTTACTTTCTCCACATCTCTCTAAACCTGCCCAAATATTTTTTAAGTATTGTAACTGCAATAACCACTTCTTCCGGCAGTTCATTCTACATGCAAACTACCCTCTGTGTGAAACGGTACCCCTCAGGTCCCTTTTTAATTTTTTTTCTCCTCTCCTTAAAAGTATGCCCACTATTTTAACTCCCTCATCCTAAGGAAAAGACCCTGGCTATTCACCTTATCTATGTCCCTTATGACTGTACAAACCTCTATAAGGTCACCCCTCAATCTCCTATGCTCTAATGAAAACCGCCCCAGCTTATCCGCCTTTCCTAATAACTCAAACCCCCTAATCCTGGCAACATCCTGGTAAATCTTCTCTGAACCCGCTCTAATTTAATAATATCCTTTGTATAGCAGGGTGATCAAAACTCTAAAAGTACAACCTCAACAATGTGTCCCAACTCCCATACTCCATGGTCTAAGCCAAGCAATGGAGGCAAGTGTGCTAAACACGTTCTTAACTAGAGGAACAACATCTCATCTTTAGACTAGGCACTTTACAGCCTTCTCGACTTAATATTGAGTTCAACATCTCCAAATTGTATACTTAGTCCCATTTTTTTCCCTTTCATTTAGTTTTACTTATTGCATTCTCCCCCAGCGGGACCATCTGTTCTTTCCAGTTTGGCAGTTAGGCACACCACGGTTCTGCCGTTCTCACATTCCGATCAGTTAATCTGCACTATCAGCAGACTCTCCTGTAGCACTCCACCACTCCCCACCCCCCACCCCCCCACCCCCAACTATTGCATAAATGCAGCCCCCCTCCACACTTCACATCAGCTCTGCTGAAGAGTCTTCTAGACTCAATGTTAGTTTACTCTGTTTTCACGGATGTTGCCTGACCCGCTGTGATCTCCAGCATTTTTTGTTTTCAGTACAGATTCCAGCATCTGCACTAATTTGCTCCTTCTTAACCAACCTGTCTACCTGTGATGCAATTTTCAATGAATTATGTACCTGAACCCCGAGGTCTCTCTGTTCTATAACATTTGCCAGGACCCTGCAATTAACTGTATAAATCCTGCCCTTGTTTGTTTTACCAAAATACAATATGTTGCATTTATCCAAATTAAACTCCATCTGCCACTCCTCAGCCTATTGGCCCAGTTGATCAAGATCCTTTTGTAATCTTAAATAACCTTCTTCACTCTCGACTATATTATCAATTTTGGTGTTGTCGTCAAACTTGCTAACCTTGTCTGCTAAAATCATTTAAATAACAAAACACTGGACCTAGCACCAGTCTCTGTGGAACATCGCTGGTCACAAGCCTCCAGTCAGAAAAATAACCCTCTGCCACCATTCTTTGTCCCCTATCATCCAGCCAATTTTGTATCCAATTGATAAGCTCTCCCCAAATCCCATGTGATCTAACTTTAGTAATCTGTCTACCATGTGAAGCCTCATCAAAGACTTTACTAAAGTCTATGTGGACAACGTCTGCCACTCTGCCCTCATCAATCTTTTTGGTTATGTCCTCAAAAGTCTTGAACAAGTTTGTGATAAATGATTCCCCGCATACAAAGTTATGCTGACTATCCCTAATCAGCCCTTGCCTCTCCAAATACATATGAATCCTATCTCTCAGAATCCCCTTCAACAACCTACCCACCACTGATGACAGACTCACTGATCTGTGGATCTCCGACTTTTCCTTACAGCCTTTCTTAAATAGAGGGACAAGATTAGCTATCGTCCAGTCCTCCAGCATGATACAAATACTCTGCTAGGGGCCCCACAATTTTTTCCATAACTTCCCACAATGTCTTGAGATACATTTGATCAGGTTCAGGAGATTTATCCACCATTATGTTTTTTAAGACCTCTAGCACTTCCTCTTTTGTAATGTGGACTGTTTTCAAGACATGAATATTTATTTCCCCAAGTTGCCTCGTCTCCATGTCTTTCTCCACAGTAAAAACTGATATGAAGTATTCGTTCAAGATCTCTCCCATCTCCCGTGGGTTCACACATAGACAACCTTGTTGATTTTTAAGGGTCCCTGGTGCTCTTTTGCTCATGTACCTATAGATTCCCTTTGGTTTATCCTTAACCTTATCTGCCAAGGTTATCTCATATTCCCTTCTTCCCCTCCAGATTTCCCTCTTAAGAATATCCCTACATACCTTATACTCTTCCAGAGGTTCACTTGATCCCAGTTGTCTTATACCTATAACATATATCTCCTTATTTTTGACCAGAGCCTCAATATCTTTATTCATCCATTGTTCCCCACTCTTATCAACCTTACCCTTTACTATAACATGAAGATAATAAGTCTGAACTTTTGTTATCTCACTTTTGAAAGCCTTCCACATGCCAGTTATTCCTTTACTTGTGAACTGGATTGCCCCAATTAACTTTGGAAGGTTCTGTCATACTGTCAAAATTTGCCTTCCTCCAAGTAAGAACTTGAACTTTTGTACAAGGTCTATCATTTTCCATAACTATTTTAAAACTAATAAAATTATGATCACTTGTCCCAATGTGCTCCACTATTAACACTTCATTCACTTGCCTTGCCTTAGTTCCCAAGAGAAGGTCAAGCTTTGCTCCTTCTCTGGTAGATACATCTACATATTGATAAAGAAAATTTTTTGAACACATTTAATAAATTCCTCACCATCCAAGCCCTGAATGTAATGGCAGGTCCTGTCTGTGTTTGGAAAGTCAATATGAGAAAGGAAACGTTTCCTTAGTTTGGCCTTAGATGGTCTGCCCTATACCCTGAGTCTGTGACCCTGGTACTAGACTCCCCAAACAGGAGAAACAGCCTCCCTGCGTAAAGTCTGCTTGGCCTTATTAAAATGTTGGTATGTTTCAATCAGATCCCCTCTCAATCTTCTGATCTCTGGTAAATACTGGCTCAGTCAAATCAGTATCTCCTCATACAACAGTCCTCCAAACCCAGAATCAGCTTTGTGAAACTTCATTGCACTCTCTCAATGGCAAGTACATCCTGTCTTAGGTAGGTAGGCCAACACTGCACACAATACTCCAGGTGTAGTTTCACTCAAGCCCTCTAAAACTGCAGTAAGGTATCCCTACTTTTTGTCTCAAATTCTCTTGCAATGAAGACCAACATATCATTTGGCGCCTTAACTGCTTGCTGCACCTGCCTGTTTGCTTTCATTGACTAATGTACAAGGACACCTAGATCCCTTTGTAAATTCAGATTTCCAAAAAATCACCATTGAAATAATTCTCTGCTTTTCCGTTTTTTAATGTTGAAATGTTTAGATTCACACTTGCCTATGTTATACTGCATCTGCCATATATTTTCCCAATGATAGGAATTATGGACATTTAGAGAGGTGAAAATTGATGAGGGATAGCATGGTTTTTGTGTGAGGAAAACTGTATCTCACAAACTTGACTGAGTTTTTTGAGGAAATTACCAAAAAAGATTGATGATGACAAACATCTATTGTTTATTTGGATTTTACTAAGTTTATTTTGGGATTTACTAAGATGTTTTCAGGTATGGAATGTTTAAGTTATAATGCTTTTTTCAATGGTGCATAGGAGGTTGAGAGGCGATCTGATAGAAGTTTGTAAAATAGTGAGAGGTATAGATAGAGTTAATGGTAGTTGTCTTTTTCCTAGGATGGAGAAAGTGAGGACTGTAGATGCTGGAGATCAGAGCTGAAAAATGTGTTGCTGGAAAAGCGCAGCAGGTCAGGCAGCATCCAAGGAGCAGGAGAATCAACGTTTCAGGCATAAACCCGAAACGTCGATTCTCCTGCTTGTTGGGTGCTGCCTGACCTGCTGCGCTTTTCCAGCAACACATTTTTCAGCTTTCTCCTAGGATGGGGGGGGGCGGTGTTTCAAGTCTAGGAACACATTTTTAAGGTGAGAGGAGAGAGATTTTAAAAAGCCGTAAGAGGCAAATGTTTTACACAGAGGGTGGTTCACAGGTGGAATGAGCTTCCTGCGAAAGTGGTGGATGCAGTTCCAATTACAAGATTTAAGACATTTGGATAGATACATGAATAGGAAAGGTTTGGAAGGATATAGACCAGGAGTAGGCCGATGGGACTAGTTTAGTTTGGGATTATATTTGTCATGGACTGGCTGAACCAAAGGGTCTGTTTCTGTGCTGAATGACTCTATGACTCTATACATTCAACTTGTCTAGATTGTTCTGAAGCCTAATGTTGTTACTACTTAATGGTGTTACTGTCTTGACTCTGTTCAAGCTTAATGGTGAACTATCTTGTACAACATAGTTTAGTATTTATTGCAATAATGCCTTAAGTTGTTTGAAGTTGTGTTGGAAGAAGGAATAAATGTTCTCTATGTTCTATCTATAAAAGTATAAAGTTCATGTTGGAATCATGTTTCTGAGCTGAAGAACAAGTATTTGCATGTTCGGATGACTACAGATATGGTTGCAATTCTTTTTATGTTACAGAATATTTTTCACATTTTCTCCTTGGCATTCTCAGGAATGACGTTTCCTGAGAATTTGTATATTGCCAACCCCACATCTTGTTCCACAAGTTTAATCACCGGGTGACAGATTTGGTACTAATAAATGTCGCTTTGCCTTTATTGTCCCACATTCGGCAAAATCGTCATTGAGAAAGCCTTAAAAATAGCCCTCTTGGAAAAAATCTCTCCCAAAGTGTACTTTTACAACTTCTTTCAGTGTATCATTAAAAAAATGAAACAACCTACCCTTTAATGGTAATTTACTGCTCTTTTAGAAAAGGTGACTTACTCTATGTTGAGCACCACAGCTTACAAAAATACAAGCCTGTTTTCCTGCACATTGCAAAATAGGACAAATGGATGTGCCATGGTTCTTTTGAAATTCAACCAGTCATTATGTTCAATCATTATGCATTGTTTGAATAGAAGTGCAGATAAGCAAGACGGCCTAAGTTTAAAAAAAAAGACAAGTGCAAGCAACAGGACAAGTAGCTAGTGTGGCAATGTCACAGTCTTTTATTTTACTACTGTATCTACTGAAATAGACATAGCAAATCCTGCTTGAGTTCTTACATTTATGGCAGTAAAAAGATGACTATCAGAATTTTCTGTGGCCAAACAGACTACTACATGTAAATTACATACATTTATAATCTCTGTAAATAATAATTTTTCCACATTCAAATATAGTTTTAAGCTTATACTCACAATCAAGTCATCAACAGTCATACTCATAAGTGAGATTTTATTACTTTGTTTTAGTTTCCATTCCACTCCAGTAATTCCAAAGACAAATGGGAGCAAGCTATTCTGGATTCAATTTCCTGATTTTGTTGTTTGTTTCCTTCCTAAATGCAGATATGTTTATCACAGTTCAAAGTGGATGGTGGCTGGAAATGCGGATTCACCAGTGCCTCCTCGGGTCTACATACATCCAGATTCTCTCGCTTCTGGTGACACATGGATGCGACAAGTCATCAGCTTTGATAAACTCAAACTTACAAACAATGAGTTGGATGATCAAGGACATGTATGTAGATAAAGGTTTATATTTTAGTAACTTTCACTGGTTTTAAAATATCTTATTTCATACTGATATTTATGTTACAAAACTGGGCAATGAATATCAACAATTCAGCAAACATATTTAGACTAAGTGTCACTGTCACTGCGTTAATGAGTTACTGACCACAGAACAGAACCAATAGCGATTACTTTTGTAGTAATGCGCACTGAATGTTCTGTTCAGTTATGTCTTTTTTTTGTATTTCAATTCTATAGATCACTTTAGAATAGATGGTTTTAAAGAGGATGCAGAAAAATCTGACGAAAATGATTCAAGAAATGAAGAACTTAATTTTCATGAATAGGTTGAACAACCTAGTGTAAAAAGGAGAATATTGAGAGGGAATTTGATAGAAGTGTCCACAGGGTAGGTAGAGAGAAATAGTTCTCATTGTTGGAAGAGTAAAAAAACCAGATGAATTTGTTTGTGTTTCAACAAAAGTGTTCTTGCAGAGAACCAGCATGAACAAATGGGCTTAATGGCATTTCTTTGTACTGTAACCACTTTCTAATTCCATGATGAATGAGGAGGGGCCTGTGCCCGGGGCGTCGAGTCTCCTGTTCCCTGGGTGCTGCCTGGCCTGCTGTGCTGTTCCAGCAGTGGGGTTTCGACTTTGGTCTCCAGCATCTGCAGACCTCACTTTCTCCTGTTCTTGCAGAGAACCAGCATGAACAAATGGGCTTAATGGCATTTCTTTGTACTGTAACCACTTTCTAATTCCATGATCATTGATAAATTCTAGAGAATATTTTTTAAGTGATTCATTATCCAGATATTGCTCTTTCTCACCTGCTCCCAGATCAAAGTTTTCAAATCAAATTGTGAAATATTAGGGTTTAACTAAGAAATTCTAAATAAATAAATTCTAACCTGAATCAGTGCTAACCTGATATACAATATAATAAAAAATCCTGCTCTTTTGCATACCTTGACCAAGATCTATTTGTTCCTAACTTTTTAATATGCAGAGTCAATTCTCCTTTTCGCAGGCCCACAGTTAAAATTTCTGACTCGCACACAGATCCTGATTTCACCAAATTATTCAAATGTATTGTGTGACGTGTGATGCAAATTATAGGAATTGTTTTCACAAAGCATAAAGCAGTAGTCAGAAAATGGATGTGACATATGAAAACAGACCCACCATTACTTGTCTAGCATAAAACTATTTTTAAAGCTAAAACCAATGACCAGGGAATAATCATAAACTTAATCTGCTCTGCACTCTGTGATGGCACCATGCCCTCTGAGGTCAAAAATAGCATTGACCAGATGTGATCCAAATCTTCCACTCCCAGAATGTGCCTCAACTCCAGTTTCTGAAGAACACTCTGTACTGCTTCAGTGGTATTTTCCATTCTGCATACTTTTATTCTTGTATACTCCAAGTTAGTGCTGATGCTATGAGCACTTTTATCCTGTGGACCTACATCCAATGGGAACTGACTTGATAGTTAAATCTCATTCACTAGCAGTTATTACAAAAAAAACTCCTTCATCCTCTGTGGCAGGTACATTCCAGTCTATCTTCCAGAGGTCACAGGGCAGTGTTTGGCCTTCTGCATTGCCCAATCCACGCAAAATGCTTTCATTTAGCTTTTTCTTTAAGATACAGATGATTATATGATACCAACTAGACTTCTGTCCGACTGTTAATGAACGTATTCTTTAAAAGATATATTAAATTGTAGGCCTTCCTGCTCACAGTTCATTTATCAGCCATTTGCAGTTAGGGTTAAGTTAGTTGTCTTTTCTGCATAGATTTTACTTTGCTAGCTCAACATTGTCCAGGGGTGCATGCTGATCCTTGACAGAAAAGCACCTGCATAGATTCTACTCATGGGTCTTGTTTAGCAGAATATTATTATTGCATATTCAGGATAGCTCTTATTACATTAAAAATAATCTGAGAGTTTATAAGGTTCCTAGGAAAGCTTTAGCAATTGTAAAACATGGCTGTGTACCAAGATAGATTATTCTGCACCTGCAAGTGCCTTAAATTATAGCTACAATTATGGAAACATCAATGTGAGGTTAAAGTGGTAACTTACTATAGTTAGAAATTTTAATTTTACCACTGTGCCATATAACTCTTAATAACTCAAAAAACAAAGTTTGCTTACATAAACAAAAAAATGTGTAGCAGATATATCTATATAATGTTCCATCTTTATTTTCATATAAGTGTTTACTAATTCCAAATGTGAGTATTACTCTGGACAAAGGCCAACTTAGAACTGGACTGAAACTTAGCAAACTCATTTCACAGAACTGTGATAAAACTCTTCAGATATAATAATTTACTTTTCCTTCAGAGAAAGGAAACATTCATTCTCTCTTCAGTTTGTGCTGGATTCCATCCTCAGTTCTGAAGTCAAGGTGGCTGTAGTTAAAAGATAATGGTATTATCACTACCTTAATTGTGGAGACAGTATATTTTTTTCACCTGACATGGTTAGATTTGAAATGTGTCCAGGGGACAGTGTTCTAATAAAGTATACTGCCAAATCCTTTGAGCAAAGGGGTGAAAGATTCTCAGTTTTGGGTCTGCGCCTGAAATGAAAGACTTTATATCCCAATCAACTATGCACTGGATTCCACAGGGAAAAAGGAACAAACCTAATTTCTGTCTGGATTGAATTACAAACCAGCTCACAGAGGTGAAACAGTAATATTTTAATCCACTTTGCCACTAAGCCATAAGAAAAAAAACATTTACAAAGTTGTACTATGGATGTAATGAAAGTATAATATAACCTTCGTAGTAAAGAATGTCAGTGCAATAATTTTTGCCAGAGATCAGGTCATTACTTTGACACTCCGCAAATTGTATTTAATAATTGGCTGCATATGGAGATACACTTAATTTCCTTTGTTTATGAGCAACAAGCTACAGATGGTCGCCATTTTCAAGTAACAATGTCGGCCAATTAAAATAGAACATTCTTTCTGATTCAGCGTCCACTTTCAGCAGAGGATTAAGGATGATTTATTTCTCTTCAATAAGGACTGCATTTGTCCCCAGTCAGAAGACAGTGCAATACCAACAGCCGCTGTAGCCCCGGCTTGTTGTTGAGTTAATCGAAAAGCCTTCGAGTTGAATTCCCCGTCCCAGTGACAGCTCGGGAACGCTTCTCCCGTTCCCTGTTGCCCAAATAAATGCTGCAACTACAGATGGGGCGCTCAGGAGTGGTACTGAGAAGGTGAAAGCGGAGTCACATTTTCGATCGTCGCTGTTAAAAATAGAATAACAACCATAAGAGGAAAGAAAAAAGGAGTAAAAGGGGCTCTGTGCCTTTCTTTTCCAATTACGTTGACTGTCATTTAATAGTCGGGCTTGGTATTAAGTCGTTTGGTAATGCGCTATGCTTTGGCAAGAGAGCGAGCCTATCTTTGATAGAAGAAACATTGCAAGCGAGATTGGACTGTTGGGTGGGCATTTATCAGTTATTTAACAGAATTAATCACAACTAAAATGATTAATTCCAAAGACAAGTAAGTTTCGAAGGACATTTCAAGGTGACTTAACAGGAAAAGACAAGCTAGTCTCAAACTTTCATGGCCCACATTCACTATATTGTAGTTAGTATTCCCGGGGTCCAGGTAATGCAGTGAAAATAGATGTCATTGTAGATTAATGTTACTTTGAAATCCAAATCACTTTCATTAGTTGCCGTCTGCTTCGGAACAGCGTTTTACCTTAACACCGGTATGATCGAAGCAATTCACTGAGGTTGAGAAGCTCCGAAGTCCTGGAGTTATAACTATCCTCCGAAAGGGGCAAGAATGATCGTTAATAATGGGTCCTGACATTTTGAACAGTCGGTAATGAGAGCATGTATAAATACGGGGTGGAACAAATCGCCATTGAATTCAGGTTGGCACTTGCTCGCCTGTTTATATTTCACATGACCATATTAGTAACAGATCGAGAAACAGGTAACATTGCTTACTATCGGTTCGCTCAGTTAAACCTTAGCAACTCACTGATCTCTCCATATCGCCTAGTCGAGACGACATGATTCATATGGGAATCTGTCGGAAAAGAAACAGTTTCATTTTTCAATTAATATTTATCAATAATTCCTATTTATCAGCATAGGAGTGGCGCTATGGATATGCAGTGGTTTTGTTTTTACCAAGTTGATCCATTAGACAGGAAGATTCTGTCTAAAGCTGCATACCATCTGCTTACCCCTTCTCTTGTTGGGTTATTCTGCTCAGTTAATGAAGTGAGGAGAAGAAAATGACTTTGTGCTTTGCTGCGAAATAGTAGAAGTGTTCTTTGCCCGTGTCAGTGAATGTGAATAGCTTTAATTTGAATAGAACTTGGTTTAAAGTGTACATCACTACATGGTTTTGCTTCACGGTACGTGTTAAACCGTGCTTAGCTTTATTTGGCTGACACAAAATAAAATATTTATTTGTGTTCTTCATCGTCCCAACCCCCAAATGAACAGATAATTCTTCATTCCATGCATAAATACCAGCCGCGGGTGCATGTGATCCGAAAGGACTTCAGCAGCGAGTTGTGTCCAACCAAGCCGGTGCCTGCAGGAGAGGGGGTAAAAACATTCACTTTCCCGGAGACCGTCTTCACCACAGTTACAGCATATCAGAACCAGCAGGTAGGCTTCCTGTTAGCCACTAGAAGGCCGAGAGGAAGGGTACATGGTTAAAATATTCGTTGAAATAATTATTTACAGAATCTATTGTTTGAAGTCCAGTGAGACTGAATCGAAACGGACAGGTATGCGCCGTGTCTGGTGCGGAATTCTTTAGAAAGGGAAAATGCGTGCGATTAATTTTAAACATATGTTTATTCTCAAAGTGAGTGGCTGCAATTATTTCAGAACGGAACAACGGGCGCGTTATATGTTTAGATAAAAACGTGAAGATGAAGAGAGCCCCAGTTTATTTTTAAGGATTTTTTTTTCTCTGAACTACACAGCATTATTTGTTTAACATGACGGAATAAAGTCAACGCTGCTTGCTTGGGTATCCTTACTGCTTAGGTTTAGGTTTGACATTTTTTTTATTCCCGATTATTTCGGTATTTTCTAAAAAAGTGAGAGGAATGCTCGCGAATTCAGCTCCGAATCGCCGCCGTCTCCTTCACAGACTCTGCAAACTGATAATCCAGACCAAACTGGAATGCTGTCCGTGTAGCTGGGAAATGTCGTCTAGAAATCTTCAAATATTCCGCTCGACTTTACTGGAACTCCTGGCTCTTAAATAAATGACTGAACGAGTAAACAAACATATATAGACGGATTTCCATGACGGGTTTTTACAGAAGACGATTCTGAACCGCTGCATCGAAATCAGACATGTTTTGCTAGAATTTAATAACCACCAAGAAGCAGCTCTGCACGATTAAAGCAAAATAACGGCTGCGATAGGAGTGGAGGAATTTCGCTCGCAGCTGTACTGTCGGAGATTCTTCCCTTCCCCCTCAGTTCATTCCCTTGATATTTTCCCAACCTTTCCCACTTGCTTGTCACAGGCCGCAGTTTTCTCCTCATTCTTGGTTCGCCTGTGTAAAACCGGGCTGGGCATATTTGCATATGAATGGCTAACTACTATCACAACTTTATCGTGGTACACAGCGAACAGCTATTTATAATCAGAAACAACAACAGAAATTGTTGGAAAAGCTCAAAGGGTCTGGCAGCATCTATGGTGATCTGCAGTTCTTTCGGTTTTGTCAACTATTTGTAATTATTTGAATGCTTATGTCATTAATTTCAAATCATATCTTTGGCAAATTAAATAAAACGCACCTTGTGAATCCCTGGAATGGACAGACACCGTCGGGACAACTAAATATTTGAAGACCCTTACTAGCACCTGAATACAAGAAGCAAGATTGTTTCAATTATTTCCCCGCAAATTGAATACGATAAAGATAAAGCTGGCTATTGAAGGAGTCGGAGAGTAATACTGGTTGGGTTGAGCTGTTTCTGTACATTATCAGATTGCGGTTCAAGCTTTCTTTAAAAATAATCACATTATTTTAACTAATTTAAACATGTATACAAGCATTGGTTCCTCCTGGGGAAAATGGTTGGTAAATAGTCTCAAGCTTTAATTATTTTTATTCTGACCAAAAGATTAAGTATTTTTGAATGATGTAGCATTATTTAAATCTTCTGAATTTGTGATATATTTCCAAGAGTAAGGAATTTGGAGAAATTAGGACTGTTCCCTTGGCTATGGGATTTGACTGAAGTTTTCAAAGTCATGAGGGGTCTGTCCAGAATAGATATGAAGAAACTGTTCCCGCTGGTGAAGGCATGGGAAAGACATGGGTTCAAAGAAAAAAGAAGCAGAAACGCCTGCAATATCTCTGCTCAGACTTTTCTGGGCGTTTGACTGAATTGGCAGATGTCTTTCAGTTTCACCAGGCTGCAGCTATCTCCCGGAACCTGTTCACATTCCCCAAGAGGTTTAGCTTACGTGCTGCTCTGGTCGCCACGCTATAGGGAGGGTGCAGAGGAGATTCACTAGGATGTTCCCTGAGATGGGGCGCTGTAGCTATGAAGAGAGACTGGATAAACTAGCGTTGTTTTCTTTGGAGCAGAGAAAGTTGAGAGGGGTCCTGCTTGAGGTGAATGAGATTGAGGGACAGGGTGGAGAGGAAGCAGCTGAATTGAAGGGTCAGTAACAAGGCGGTATTATTTGAAGCAGAAGGGCAGAAGACTTGGAAATATTTGAAGTTTTTTTTAAACCCAGTGGGTGTTGGAATCTGGAATGCCTTGCGTGGGAGCGCAGTAGAGACTAGAAACCTCACAACCCTTAAAATAAAATACTTGGACGAGAGCTTGAAATGTTATAACATTCAATGCTATGGGCCAAGTGTTGGAAATTGGGATTGGTGTAGATGATAGGATTTTTTTTTCTGTTGGTGCAGACTCGTTAGGCCAAATGGCCTCTTCCGCTCTGCATAAACCAAAGGAGAGCGTCTTCAGGCAGCGAGCAATTCGGGTCTGGCTGAGTGTGTGATGAAGTCAAATTCAATTCAAGCGTCCGACCAGGAATTAGAAAGTTCCCAACAAGAGGAGTGTGAAGTGTTATTGGGAGAGGCGGAGGATGGCAGTCAGTGGATTGCCCATTGGAATGCCCGTGCAGACACGATGGGCTGAGTGGCCTCTTCTGCGGCAGAACAATTGTGCGGCTCTGTGATTGGCTGCAAAGGGAAGCGCCACCTTTCCCATTACAATTCTGGAGTCTCCACCAAGTCTCCCGAGAGGATTTCCCTGCCGCGGTTCAACAATATAAACAGCATCCGCGAGGGCCATGAATCGATGGCCTTCAGGAGTAATAATTGTTTTTAGTTGCTGGTTGGATACACTTTGCCTTCAAATCACAGTCTTCAGCTTCGCTTCCAACCCGGTCTTCTGAATTTAGAGAGATGTTCGATATCTTCTTATCAAAGCCCGGTTAATGGTTTATATTTTTGAGTCCTTGACGTGGTTAGATTCTCAACATGTTCATGCGGGAAGTCGAAGGGCGTTTTGAGCAAGATTGAGAGAAAGTGTGACAGCAGACTTCAGTTAGACAACAGAGCAGGTTGAATCGAGCGGAGTGCGCTGTCTCCTCTCCAGGTTCCTTCTACATTCCTGGACTTTGCGAGTGAGACGCTTTTTAAACCGAAACTTCGCCGGTCAGCAATACATACACTCGACACCAGAACTTGGCGTGGATTTCTGGGTTACACAGCGTCTGACTGTTCAGTGCTCAGATTATTCCCTCAACACTGGGGCTAGTTCACAGAACATTCAGTTATAGAAACTGGGTGCATTTGATAGCTGATCTTCTATGCAATCTTCATTTAATGTAAATCAAAATCTACAAACCGGGAATCTGTTAAAAAGCGTTCCGGTTGTGAATGTTTGAAAGACATGCTCCAGGACTTCCCATCCCATTCCAAAATGCTACAGACCAACCGCCCAACTACAGAACAATTTAGAAACTCGAAATATTTGCGACACTATTTCGAAGCTTTTAATTGGTGTAAGTGAAAGACACCGAAAACTCCCCTTGAGTTTTTGTACATTTATTTTTGTTTGTCTTTACTGAAACAGTCTTGACTCCGTCAACTCCTTTGTATTCCGGATTAGTTACATAACTGCATCATTTGTAAAGGGATACATTCCTAATTCTACTGCCTCAGTTGTTAGTTAATGAGACGTTGATTTGGGAGGTAATTTCATTTTCGAACGAAGTTTGTGTATATCCAATGCAATGCAATTTCTGTTCTTACCTAGAGACCCGGGACAGTGTCATCTTGACAAGCGCCCGCGACCCACTCTGATCTGGCCGAGTTTTTACAAGTCAACTTGTTTCTTTATTTCCCAGATTACAAGGCTGAAGATCGACAGAAATCCGTTTGCCAAAGGATTCCGAGACTCTGGCAGAAACAGGTGAGGAGTCACTGTCTAAAACACACACACACAGACACACACAAGAATAAACAATTCAACACAGCCGAGACCAGCGTGGAATTATAAACATGCTGAGTGTATGTTAACTTTACAATGTATACAATGTCCGTACACTATAAGCGATGGTCAAGCATCTTAAATATTAAAGAGGTTTTCAGGCGTTAAGCAGCAGCTTTCGAAATAACCCAGTTCACAATTTTGTCGCCCCACCCCTTTCCATTTACTGTATGACCCTAGGTATCTGTCCACTACAATAGTCGATTTATCGCAGGGATTGCGATAATTGGGTGTTTTACAATGGTTTATTTTCTTAATACACACTGACGGAATCTTTACCCGTGACATTGTAGTATTACCAGTGACACTGAGGGACTCTTTGGACAGAGAGCTATTTCAGACTGCAGAACCAGTGTCCCTTCCATTTGCCTCTGCAAAGAGGTTTCAGGTAGGCATGAAAGCAGGATAAATCAAGAGTCACATCTCAGCTTTGCAACACTCACCTTAATAAGCACCAAGTACAGTTGATATGGTTTGGCAGTGGGTATATTGTCAGAGTTGGGTGCAATGTCACAGTTACTCGGCAATCTAGCACCTCATGAAGAAACGGTTGGACTTTTTAACACGAGGAGAAAGCGGAGGTTCCCACCCCCGGAGCCGGGAGGAGCAGCTCTTGTATCCAAGAGCACAGGAGCTCCTTGGTCACAGTGCCGTCGGCAGCAACTGGCGGCGAGCAATGTAACCAGGGCAGCTCCATCAGTGGGGGTGGTGGGGGGGGGGAGCTATTAACTACTGCAAATTACAGGCAAGAGCGTTTCCCTGGAAAATTAAGAAATAAATGGAAAACAATCACCTTTTTTTTTAAAAAGTAAACTTTGCTCCAGTTTGGAGTCTTGCGCGAACAAGTCCAATTTCAAACCGACAAGACAAGAACATGTCAAAGCCATCAGTATCTGATTTCTCCCATTTCCCACCGATATGTTACGTCTCCACTTCTCCAGGGTAATTAGAGATGGGCATGAAGGAAGAACAATTGAAAAACTGCTCGTCCTTACACACAACAAAAAACGGAAATGCTGTAAATACAGATTGAAAACCATTGACTTGACCTGTTACCTGTTTCCCTCTCCTCAGAGGCTGCCTGATCTTCCAGAATACTTCCAGCATTTCCTGCTTTTATTTCTGTTTTTCAGCATATGCAGAATTTAGGTTTTGTATCAGGCACCACACTGTCTTAATGATAGCAAATCGACCTCGCTAGTTTGTCAGACTACTTGTCTGATACCCAAAATTGGACAATTAGGATTTTTTCTTATTTGAAAGGCTGAAGTCATTGTCCTCAGAGGCTGCTAGAAACCCCATTCCATGTCACTGACTCCACAGCTCTTAATTTGGGGACAGTGTGATCAAGGGTCAGATTAAGTGCTAAATTTGACAGAGTTGAGTACCTGTTCACATATCCAAGCCATCACTAAGTATACATAATTTTGACTCTATAATATTATGCAACCAATTCCCTCCTATTGCTCCATCTCAGCACATCTGCTACTGAAATTCCTATTTAGGTCTTTACCACCTCAAACCCGGATTATTTCAATACAATCATGGCTGTCATCCCATTTTTAACCTCCCATAATTTTGACCTCATGCAAAACTTTGTTGCCCTTCTCCTAACTCACAGCAAGTTCCAATCATCTATCAATCATGTGTCCGTCAACTTGCATTGGTTCCTGCTATAAGCCGTAGGGCAATTTTAAAGTGTCTGTTCTTGCTTATAGACCCTTCCATGGTCTTGTTGCTCCCTGTCTGTGTAAACCCATCCAACGTCACAGCCTTAGAGATATCTACCTTCTTCCAATTCTAGACTCTTGCATACTCTAATTTTAATTGTTCCACCATTTACCTCTTAGGTGCCAAAACCCAAAGATCTGCAATTGTTTCCTGAGGCATCTTTGTCTCTTCATCTCTTCTCTCATTTAAAATCCTCTTTCACTACCTATTTGCTCATCTGCCCTGATTTCTCCTTAATTGGCTCATTAAAAAATAATATTTGCTAATGCCCCTATGAAGTGCCTTTAGACATATTCTGACTGAAAACATTATCTAAAAGCATGATCTAAGTGTGAGTTATTATTAGTGTTATGCTCCTCTTTTGAATGAATGCTAATTTAGAAATACTTTAAATTGGCATGAAAACTTTGGAACAGGTTGTTATTTTGAATTTTTCTTGTAGCAATTATTATTCTATTAATGTTGCTGCACTTTTAAAATATTAAATTAAAATAAAATGCTATAAAGTCCTTAATTCATGCAATGTCTAGAGTGCAGGACAAGGCCATTCAGCCCATCGAGTCTGCACTGGCCTTATGAAGACCACCGAGCCCCAGGTCCCGCTCTATCCTTATAACCCTGCATTTATTATGGCTAACCCAACTAGCCTGCACATCCCTGGGCACCATGGCCAACCACCTAACATGCGTATCTTTTGGACTGTGGGAGGACACTAGAGCACCTGGTTGAAAAGCTTGCAGACATAGGGAGAACATATAAACTCCATACAGACATATAGAAGTGTAAAAACTCTACAGTGCAAAAAAAAGGCCATTCAGCCCATTGCCCAAGGATAGAATAAAACCTGGGTCTCTGGTGCTGTAAGGCAGCAATGAGTCAGCATCCGTCCCATTCCTCTCAATATGTAGAATTGTGACACTAATGTGCAGTCAGAAATAATGCTGCTCACCCTGAAAGTTAACTATGAACTTTTAAATGGCATTAGAATGCACTTTGCCTCAAATTAGTTTGAACTGGTTTGTTCCAGTGCAATGCCTTATACAGGGCAATTGTAGCATATGTGAGCAGGGAAATAAGCAGTGAAGCAATCAGACTGAAGAATCTTCATTGAGGCATAAAGCATCCATATGTGGAAATAATGGAACACATTATTTATGTTACAATACAGAAAGAAAAACATAGTTTAGGAAATAGCGATGAAATTGAGAGGAAAAGAACAAAACAAATAGAACATCCAAACAAAATTAATTATATGTTTTCATTTAAAACTTCTTCAATATTAACTTCTGATGAAATGAAAAATCCACATTTGTAAAAGGAAAATCAGTGCCTGGGAGGTTGTTTAACAATGTTGATGACTTATTAAACAATCAACAGTGCATTTCACATCCATGTATAAACTGTATCTTTCAGATTTTTTAAATGATGATCTAATGGACAAGTACAAAATATTTACTCCTTTGTAGTTCTGCTATGATTTCTAAAACTGAGTCTATAGACAAAGATTGCAGCAGCAGCACATTTAGCAACTTCTAAATTTCCACTATTATCTGTGCATAAACAGATGTCAGAAATTGCATTATTTACTCTGTAATAATGGTGACCATTGGGAAAGGGAGAACTAGGAAAAATAAAAAAAAAAGTAGTGGAGAGGTTCCTTTGAAAACAAGATGTAGTCATAACTAGTAAATGAACTGCTTGGTTCAAAGAGTTCCATTGGGCTCGCTAAATGCTGCTAATCGTGGTGGTGCACAATGGGTGGGACAAGGAAAACTCAACATAAAAAGGAGAGTTATGCAAATAGGAAAAAATGAAAGTTGGCAGAATCATTGAATTAGAGCTGGAAAAGTCTGCAGAAGGATCAAAAACAAGGTTGAGGATTTTGTTCATTCATGATGACATAGGAAAGATGGCGATGCTGGGTATGTGATGCTTTGTATAGGTGATGGTTTAGGCAGGTATAATTGTAGATGATTGAATCATGATTGTCAGCTAGATGGGCATTTGAAACATTGTGCCTTAATTTGTGGATGGATTAAGATGTAGATTAAGATTTCTAAGAAAATGAATGATGAGGACAAACCAAGATTGGTAATATTGACAAAAGTACAATAAACTGGGCAAAGATATAGATTAGAAAGTAAAAATAATTTCAAGGGCAAGTAGCTGTTAAAATTTTGAAACTCTTCAAACCCTGATGCAACTTTTGACTATTAGAGTCATAGAGATGTACAGCACAGAAACAGACCCTGTAGTCCAACTCATCCATGCCGACCAGATATCCTAAATTATGTGAAGGTGAGGACTGCAGGTGCTGGAGATAAGAGTCGAGAATATGCTGCTGGAAAAGCACAGCAGGTCATGCAGCATCTGAGGAGTAGGAGAGTGCTTTTCTTGAACCACACTCTTAACAGATATCCTAAACTATCCCAGTCCCATTTGCCAGTACTTGACCCATATTTCTCTTAATCCTTCCTATTCATATACCCATCCAGATGCCTTTTAAATGTTGTAATTGTACCAGTCTCCATCACATCCCCAGGCATCTCCACCCTCTGCATGAAAAAAGTTGCCTCTTAGGTTTCTTTTAATCTTTCACCTCTTGCACTAAATCTATGCCCTCTAGTTCTGGACTCCCCTACTCCAAGGAAAGGACCTTTTCTATTTACCATATCCATGCCACTTATGATTTTATAAACCTTTATAAACTCCTTTGCCACTGACCGCTCCAGGGAAAACAGCCCCAGCCTGTTAAGCCTCTCCCTAATGTTCAAATCTTCCAATCTGGCAACATCCTTGTAGATCTTTTCTGAACCCTTTCAAGTTTCACAACATCCTTCCCATAGAAGGGAGACCAGAATTGCACGAAGTATTCCAAAAGTGGCCTAACCAATGCTCTGTACAGCTGCAACATGACCTTCCAACTCCCATACTCAATGCTCTGGCCAATAAAGAGCAGCATGCCAAGGGCCTTCTTCACTATCCTACCTACCTGAAGGTAGTTCCACTTTCTAGGAACTACGAACCTGCACTCCAAGGTCTCTTTGTTCAGCAACACTCCCCAGGACCTTACCATTAAGTGTCTAAGTCCTGCTCTGATTTGCCATTCCAAAATTCAGCACCTCACATTTATCTAAATTAAGCTCCATCTGTCACTCCTCAGCTCATTGGCCCATCTGATCAAGATCCCATTGTACTCTGAGGTAACCTTCTTCACTGTCCACCATACTTCCATTTTGGTGACATCTGCAAAGTTACTATCATTACCTCCTACATTCACATTCAAATCATTTATATAAGTGATGAAAAGCGGTGGACTCAGCACTGACCCTTGTGGCACTTCACTGGTCACAGGCCTTCGATCTGAAAAGCAACCCTCTACCACCACCCTCTGATTCTACCTTTCAGCCAGTTCTGTATTCAAATGGCTAGTTCTCCCTGTATTCCATGTGATCCAACCTTGCTAACCAGTCTACCATCAGAAACCTTGTCGAATGCCTTACTGAAGTCCATATACATCACATCCACTACTCTTTCCTCATCACTCCTCTTCATTACTTCTACAAAAAACTCAATCAAGTTTCTATTGGGATTGGCTGATGATATGAAAAACTAGGATGTACGACTGATGGCTGAAAGTAAAAAGGTTAGTTTTGTTTAATTTGAATGAAACCTTGGAACATTTAAGCTCACTTAAGTTGTAATGTTGAACAGGTGATCCAAGACCAAAACAACAGATGTTGAAATGATGGTGAAAGTGTAAAAGTGGAGTTGCATATACCTGAAAGCTTACAATATGCATCTGGACATTAGTGCAAGGAATGACATGTATGTTGTGAAGAAAAGACAACTGAGGATGGACCTCTGCAACACATAGACAATGGTGCAGGAGTAGGCCATTCTGCCCTTCGAGCCAACACCACCATTCATTATGATCATGGCTGATCATCCTTAATCAGTATCCTGTTCCTGCCTTATCCCCATAACCCTTAAGTCCACTATCCTTAAGAGCTCTATCCAACTCTTTCTTGAAAGTAGCCAGAGACTTGGCCTTCACAGCCTCCTGGGACAGAGCATTCCATACACCCACCACTCTATGGGTGAAGTAGTTTCTCCTCAACTCTGTTCTAAATGGTCTACCCCTTATTTTTAAGCTGTGTCCTCTGGTTTGGGACTCACCTATCAGCAGAAACACGCTTCCTGCCTCTACAGTATCCAATCCTTTAATAATCTTATATGTCTCAATCAGATCCCCTCTCAGCCTTCTAAACTCAAGCGTATACAAGCCCAGTCGCTCCAATCTTTCAGCGTAAGATAGTCCTGCCATTCTGGGAATTGACCTCGTGAACCTACGCTGCACTCCCTCAATAGCCAGAATGTCTTTCCTCAAATTTGAGACCAAAACTGCGCACAAAAATCCAGGTGCGGTCTCACCAGGGTCCTGTACAGCTGCAGAAGAACCTCTTTGCTTCTATATTCAATTCCTCTTGTTATGAAGGCCAGCATGCTATTAGCCTTCTTCACTACCTGCTGTACCTGCATGCTTGCTTTCATTGACTAATGTACAAGAACACCTAGATCTCGTTGTACTGCCTCTTTACCTAACTTGCCTCCATTTAGGTAGTAATCTACCTTCCTGTTCTTGCCACCAAAGTGGTTAACCACATATTTATCCATATTAAACTGCATCTGCCATGCATCCATCCACTCACTTAGCCTGTCCAGGTCACCCAGTATTCTCCTAACATCCTCGTCACATTTTACCCTGCCACTCAGCTTTGTGTCATCAGCAAATTTGCTAATATTACTTTTAATACCTTCATCTATATCATTAATGTACATTGTAAAAAGCCGTGGTCCCAGCACTGATCCCTGCGGCACACCACTGTCACCGCCTGCCATTCTGAAAGGGAGCCGTTTATCACTACTTTTTGTTTCCTGTCAGCCAACCAATTTTCAATCCATGTCAGTATTTTGCCCCTAATACCATGTGCCCTAATTTTGCTCACTAACCTCCTATGTGGGACTTTATCAAAGGCTTTCTGAAAGTCCAGGTATACTACATCCACTGGATCTCCCTTGTCCATCTTCAGAGTTACATCCTCAAAAAATTCCAGAAGATTAGTCAAGCATGATTTCCCCTTTATAAATCAATGCTGACTTTGACCTATCCTGTTACTGCTATCCAGATGTGTTGTAATTTCGTCCTTTATAATTGACTTCAGCATTTTTCCCACCACTGAGGTCAGACTAACTAGTCTACAATTCTCTGTTTTCTCTCTCCCTCCTTTCTTAAAAAGTGGGACAACATTAGCTACCCTCCAATCCACAGGAACTGATCCTGAATGTATAGAACATTGGAAAATGATCACCAATGCATCCATGATTTCTAGAGGAAATCCACATAGAGGAAATGGCAAAGAAAGAGGGCATAAAGCTATTTAACACAAAGCCTTGCAACTGAAACAAGTAGAGCTGTCATTAAACAGTGTCACAGAGATAGGTGTCAGTAAAGAGATACTGGAGGATGGTGAACTATTGTTGAAATGCAGAAAGTTCAAGAAGAATGCAAATTGATAGGAGGTCACAGTAGCTATCATTTACGACTGTTCCTAGATAGTGCAGTGCAGTGCCCAGATAGACATCATAGTAAAACATTTTGAGCAAGAGCTGTCGGAAGGAATGGCAGCATGGTTATGAGGTAACAATTTATTTTTGGAACATGAAAATGCTACAAAAGGACAGACTGAAAAACTTGAGGTGTGTTGCAGAGGGGAATAACCATAGCAGGGCTGAAAGGTCTAGCATGCACTAAGGAAAAACAGCACAAGTACAGGATAGGAAAGATGTAACAAGTCGGTTAGGAGCTCTGTGACTGAGAAAGGATTCCAAGCAGATGGAAGACTTCATTAAATTGATTCCCAAAGATGACCGAGAAACTGCAGAATGAGAACATTGAGAGTTCAGTTCAATGGAAGAGAAAAGGATGATGGGTGTGGGAGAGGGTGTTCTACAAACTTGGAGAGATCTGAGCAGTCATTACAGCTTTAAAAATAACACACCTTTTCAAAAGATGGGTAATTCTGGGCTGAAAAGCCATTCTCATCTACCCAAGAACATTTAATGACAATTGTTGGCCTCATTAAAAGGTGTGCAGAGTGACATTGCACTGAACTAGAGTTATGTGAAAGTTAGGAGTGGCTGATTCCCTATTCTGAAGAATATTAATGAATCACTTAGAGTTTTGTAGTAATTCTGCAATTTGCATGACAGCCCATGTTTAATCAGATAATGAAATTCAACTTCACAATTTGCCATGATGGAATTGGATTGGATTGGCACCGCCACTTTATATAGGGCATGAAAGAGCTTGGGCTGATTAGACTAAGTCTGCTGAAGGCAAAGAATTTCACTTATTTTAAGCTGCTTTTCAGGTTTGATTTCTGAATATTTTGGGCAAGAAGAATGAGACATGGTAAACTCTAAGATAATCCAGTGAAATTCAGTAGTGACCATCAAGGCAATTGCTCAAAATCTGATTGGGCAGAGATTGGTTTTGAAATGAAGATACTAACAGATGGGAAATCTTTTCTGGTCTGGGGTGGTGTGATCATTGAAATCACACAGTTGTGGAGTAGTCTGTTATACTATTGACAAAAAAGTGAAAAAGGTATTCTTCGGTAAGATGTTGCTATTAATGGATGCAAGCATTTTGAGACATCTGCTGGATGTCAACAGTGCAAATTATTTCTCTTTTCTACAACTGGAACATTATGCATTCTGTTTAAGATGCCTGCTGGCTTATTTATAATAAATATTTAAAAGTGATATATATTTATTATAGAATCTCTACAGTGTGGAAGCAGGCCATTCCGCCACCGAATCCACACAGACCCTCCAAACAGCGCTGAACTCAGACCTACCCTCCTACCCTATTCCTGTAACCCTACATTTTTCATGGCTAATCTCCCTTGCCTGCACATTATGAGCAATCCACCTAACCTGCATATCTTTGGACGATGGGAGGAAACTGGAGCAACCAGAAAAAAACCTACGCAGTCACGGGGAGAATGTGCAATCACCACACAGACAGTCACTTGAGTGTGGAATTGAACCTGGGTTCCAGGTGCTGTGACGCAGCAGTGCTAACCACTGAGCCACTATGCCACCCACTTACATCCTTTTACACTGCTTTGCTTGAGCTAAACTTGACACACTGACATTTAAATGGCAAACAAACCTTCAAAGTTAATGCAGATCTTTTAGCTCTTGGTGAACATTTGAAACTTATGATGCAGCTACTAATCTGAATCTGGTAGCTACAGTTTAAGTTCTGAACAGGTATAAACATGTTTGCATTAATTAACTAGAACAGTTGTAGTCTTGCCTCGGAGAGTGCTACACACTTGATATAAATGTACATAGTACTTTCCCCACCAGCTAAAATTAGAAATAGTTTGAAGCACAAAGGAGAGATTCCTCACTGTTGAAATATTTAAATTGAGTGTGTCTGCATATTTCCATGGGAATGGTCATCTGCACATTTTGGAAGTCATATTTAACCACGCACTGACGACTTTTCACGTGATGTCAAATCACAGTGATGTCAGATAAGTCCCCTCCAACTTTCTTCACCGTGCTTTGAGTCAGGTTGGATCTGGATTTCTGTTTTATATTGCCAGTTTAATGTTGGTGTGATATGCTGAAATTGTTTTGAAGATATTAGATTTCCACATTAAAGTGAAAAACAGAGATCACCTGGAATCTCCAATGAAATATTCAGAAGGCTGAAACTATTGTTTTTTTTTTGTCTTCATTCCAAATCTGTTCCCTAATTTGCAAGTTTGGTGTCATATTTAACCCTAAGATAAGAGCCTAACCACATATTCACGCCACAAATAAGATCACCAGTGTTCAGTCTTATAACACCATCTAACTTTACCCCTATCTTATCTCGCTGCTTTAAAACAAACCCACGTGAAAACCTTTTTTACCTCTAGTCATGACCACCACAACAGATTGCTGACCTGCTTTCCATACCTCACCCTCTACAAACTTGCAGTAATCTCAAATTTTACTGTCTCTTAATTTGCCATGAGGTTCATTCATCTCTCATTCCTTACTGATCTTCTTCAGTTCAATCAGTCTTGATTGTAAACTTCTTGTCCTTGTTTTCAAATCTCTCATGGTCTCGTCCAACCTACCTCCACAATCTCCTACAACCACACAAACCTCCAAGGTGACTGAATTCCTCCAACTCTGGTCTTTATGCATCCCCAGCTTTAATTGTTCCACTATTGGTGGCAATACCTTTAGTTGCCTCAACACCAAGTGCTAGAAACCACTCTCTAAACATCTCTGTCTCTCTATTTCATTTTCCTCCTTTAAGGCATTCATTTTAAAATCCACTTCTTTTGCCAATCTTTTGATCAACTGACCTAATATCTTCTTACGTGGCTCAGTGCAATACTTTGTTTTATAATACTCACGTGACCAGGAGTAATATTATTTTTATTATGTTAGGGGTGCTATGTCATTAGAAATTGATGTTGTTATTTTTTCTTAGAACATTCTTAGAATGTTTTGAAATTGCTGCTTTCAGAATTCAATTTATAGAGCAGCTAGTATGAAACCAGGTTAGGTGAGAATAGTTCATCAAGATGATTGCACAGCTAATCCAGAATATTATGTGCCCCAGATTTACTGCCTAGTTACATGGCAGATTTTTACACACAACTTCAGGACTGTATGCATTTGTACATATTCATTTTACCTTCACATACTTTGGCTTGTATGTTTAATTTTTTTTTGCTGAAATTCATCAGCTTTTTATATTTAATTATAAACTTTAAGCAGAATGGAATAAAAATGAAATTTCAATGTTGTTCCTAACTATCTTAACCAGCTCATCTCAAAATAGAATCTTGGTAATCCTGCTTCCTTTTTTATGCATTTCTGTATCTTAGAGCCACAATGGCTGAACTTCCAAAACGAATCTATAGTTCTTTGCAGAAAATTCATTTGTGTCACTCAGTAAAAGTAACCCCATTTTCTTTTAGCATTAATACCATATTGGGTACACTATCTGATTTGTGTTTGTCCATAGCTAGTTGCTAACAACTGAGTTACAATCGTGAAATATAGTTCCAGATGTCCTGCAGCATTGTACAAGCATTTGAGGACTGTCCAGATGTGGTTAAAAGAAAATTGTACAGAAGTTTTCAATTTTTTTTGAATTTAGAAATCTTTTGCTTATATTGTTCTGCCATAATAATTGTGATAGAAACCTTTTCCTAATCTACTGTGCAGGGATACATTCTAATGTGTTGAAAGCTCTTTGAAATAACCGGTAACAAATGTACCAATATATTTTTCTAGCAATACAGAGATGTCTGAGAAAATGGTTTAACTGTTTCGTATAATTAAAAACCGAGTAATTGATATGTACAGAATATTACTAACATACAGGCAGGTATTAATCTAGTACTGATCAAATGATGCCTATGCCAGATATTGTGCCATATTGCAAATGATATTCTATGTCTTAAAAACAGGATTTTTAAAATAGCTGGTGCTCAAATTAAATCTTGTTGGCTAAATGAATGTATTCAGTCAATAGTGCTGAATGGCTGGGGTTAGTGGGGAGATCATGAATATCACCTTTTTCCTCAATAATATGTGTTCTTACTCTCAGACATTTATGGATCCAAATTGATTGCATGAACCAATGTTCACCTAAATCTGAATTGTATTTTAATTCATTCATTGGATGTGGCTTTGCTGATTGGGCTAGCATTTATTAACCATCCTAATTGTCCTCATGAAGGCTGTCTTTTTGAACTGTTATAGTCCATTTGGTGTAGGTATATCCACAATGCTGTTAGGGAAGGCACACTAGGACTTCTACTCAGCAACAGTGAAGGAATGTCATTATTTTTCCAAATCAGGATAGTGGGTGACTTGGAGAGGAACTTAGTTTGTGGTCCCCATGTATTTGTTGCCCTTGCCCTTCCAGATGGTAGTGGTCATGAATTTGGAAGGTGATATATAAGGAGACTGGATGAATTACTGCAGTGCATCTTGTAGATGGTGCACACTGTTGTTACTGTGCATCGATGTTGGAAGGTATGGTATGAATGTTTGTGGATGTAGTACCAATCAATTGGGCTACTTTGTCCTGGATGGTGTTCGACTTCTTGAGTATTGTGTAACTGAACATATCCAGGTTAGTGGGGAGTACTCCATCACAATCCTGACTTGTGCTCTGTAGATAGTGGACACGTTTTGAGGAGTTAGGAGGTGAGATACTTGCTACAGGATTCCTAGCCTTTGGCCTGCTATTGTAGCCATTGTATTTATATGGTTAATCCAGTTCAATTTCAGATCAATCGTAACCCCTGGGATGTTGACCATGGGTAATAGTAATGCAATTGAATGTCGAGAGGTGTGGTTGAATTCTCTCTTTTTGGAAATGATCATTATTTTGCACTTGTTTAGTATGAATGTTACTTGCCACTTGTCAATCTAAGTCTGGATGTTATCCAAGTCTTTGTGCAGTTGTCAACAGATTGCTTCTACATCTAAGGAGTCATGCCTAATGCTGAACATTGTGCAATCATAATGAACATTCCCACTTCTGACCTTATGATGGAGGGAAGATCACTGATCATTAGAATAACAAAGTATCAGGTGGATAGTTAATATGAAAACAATGACAGAAAATGCTCCCAATTCAAAAGAGGAAGGCAAATATCATTAAATGAAACTTGCTTCAAGCCAAGCCTGCAGTTGAAATATTGAAATAATATCCAATATCTTCATGATTAATGTGGAAAATTTCCAGGACTCTTCCAATTTTCTGACCATGAAATGAAAAAAATTGATTTGTTGCATAAATCAAAGTTTTATGCTTTGGAGAACTTGCGTATTTGTGCATTCAAAATCCAGATCATTCAGAGTTACTACTGTCATCCAGCACTGTTATTGTGTTCATTTAAAATTTTGAGATTGTGACACTAAAGTTTTGCTCACTACTTGCTCATGGGAGTTGGTTTAGCTCCGTTGGCTGGATCATTGTTTTTCAGAGCAGTGTGATACCAACAGCCTAGGTTCAATTCCTATCACTGGTTTGAGGTTACCATGAAGGGCTCTCCTTCTCAACCTCTTTACTTGAGGGCAGCCCCTATGGTCTGGTAAGACTATGATGACAAAACAACTAACTCATTCATTTTCTTCAATCCTTGGAAAATGTTTGCTAAGTTCTTGAAATAAATTATTTGGTTCAAAAGTAAAAAGCAATCAATTTTAGAAAATATGTAATGGTGCCAACTCTATGACCAGATTAAAGATCCTTTCAAAATATGTTACTTTCTAAATCTCGTAAAACAACATTTAAAAAAAAGGTATCTTGCCTCTTCTCAACTGAGAAGGGCTTATGCCCGAAACGTCGATTCTCCTGTTCCTTGGATGCTGCCTGACCTGCTGCGCTTTTCCAGCAACACATTTTCAGCTCTTCTCAACTGAGGGTTGTTTGTAAATTGTTTAGTCTAAATTAAATGTGCTGTTGTGTAGTCTTGAAACAGATGAAGCAATATCTTCATTTAGATTTTAAATGGTCAATATGAGAACTTTTTTTTGGTACTTGAGAACTTTTAGCTCATTTGGAAGGGAATTGGTTTTAGAATTAGTATAAGTGAACTTGCTCCCATCTGAGTTAAATGGTATTGAAATTCATTGAGGTAAATTGTGTTATGGTGTGCAGCTTAATTGACATACACCAGAATAAAACTATTAAAGTGAAATCAATAGATAACAAATTGTTCTAGTGTTAATCATCTATTTTCTTTTATGTGAGTCATAATGAACACAGCCCAAACCCAGAAACAAACAGCTGAATAACTGAGGACAGACGATGATTGACCTCCAACAATCAGCACTATCTTTACACTATCCTTTTTATGTGAGTCTTCATTTTTAAAAATGTTTTTGGCAGTATTGTAATTTATGGAATAACTTTGAGCTTGTAGGGTTTATTTTATTCTGATCTATTTTGCTTTATCTTTCGGGCCATTCTTCTATGTACATGATCAGAAACATGACGTTAGTTCTCGTCACAGAGTCATAGAGCTGTACAGCACGGAACAGACCCTTCGGTCTAACTCATCCATGCCGACCAGATATCCTAATCTGATCAGGTCCCATTTGCTAGCACTTGGTCTATATCTCTCTCAACCCTTCCTAATCATATATCCATCTAGATGCCTTTTAAATGTTATAATTGTACTATCCTCTACTGCTTCCTCTGGCAGCTCATTCCATACATGCACCACCCTCTCCTTGAAAAGGTTGCTGATTAGGTTCCTTTTAAATTTTTCATATCTCACCCTAAACCAATGCCATCTAGTTCTGGACTCCCCCACCCCAAGGAAAGGACCTTGTCTATTTACCCTATCCATTTCCCCTCATAATTTTAGAAATCTCCATAAGGTCACCCCTCAGCCTCTGACACTCCTAAGGAAAACAGCCCCAGCCTATTCAGCCTCTGCCTGTAGCTCAAACCCTCCAACCCTGGCAACATCCTTGTAAATCTTTTTTGAACCCTTTCAAGTTTCACAACATCCTTCCGATAGAAGGGAGACCAGAGTTGCAAACAGTATTCCAAAAGTGGCCCAACCAATGTCCTGTACAACTGCAACATGACATTCTAACTCCCATACGTAATGCTCTGACCAATAAAGGAAAGCATATTAAATGTCGTCTTCACTATCCTATCTATCTGTGACTCAACTTTCACTCCAACCTGCACTCCAAGATCTCTTTTTTCAGTAACACTCCCCAGGACCTTATCATTAAATGTTTAAGTCCTGCTCTGATTTGCCTTTCCAGAATGCAGCACCTCATATTTATTTAAATTAAACTCCATCTGCCATTCCTCAGCTCATTGGCTCATCTGATCAAGATCCCGTTGTAAACTGAGGTAACCTTCTTCACTGTCCACTACACTTCCAATTTTCATGTCATCTGCAAACTTACGAACTATACCTCTTATGTTCACATCCAAATCATTTATATAAATGATGAAAAGCAGTTGAACCAGCACTGATCTTTCTGGCATACCACTGGTCACAGGTCTCCAGTCCTTTCTCTTTTGAAATGTCTGTTGCTAGTTTGAGAACAAAATGATTTGGTACTTATATTTTCATCCACCAAATTATGGCCCCATCACATGTAAGCCTACAAAAGGAATTGTGGCATCTAATTGCCTACAAGCTGCTCATCTATGCTCAACTCTTGTTCCATCAGAATGTGACAGTTTCAGATCTCATCACAGCCCAAACCCAGGAACAAACAGCTGAATAGCTGAGGACAGGCGATGATTAACCTCCAACAATCACCACTATCTTTCTTTCAATACACTATGCATGTATTCAGCCAGTGGCCAGTTCACCCCCTCCCATTCCCCTGGCAACAAGTCCTTCCTTGGTCTCCTCCACTGTCAGAGTGAGGCCAAATGTAAATTAGAGGAACAATACCTGATATTTCACCTGGGTAGCTTACAATATTGAGTCAATATTGACTTCACCGGCTTCAAAATCTCTCCAACCCTCAGCCTTATCCGATGTCCAGTCCTCACCTCTCTTATTTGACTAGACGTGTCCATCTTCCTACTCACCTATCCACTCCACCATTCCCACTGACCAATCACAATAACCCACTACCTGCATCCACTTGTCACCATCCCACTTACCCTTCTCCTACCCCCACCCCCTCCCTCTATTTACTTCTGAGCTCCCCTGTCCCTCATCAGTCCTGAAAAAGGGTTCCTACTCCTCAGATGATGTCTGACCAGCTGTGCTTTTCCAGTCCCACATCTATTGATTCTGGCTTGTAGTATCTACAGTCCTTACTGTCTCTGAGTCACCCTTAATGCCTGTTGGCTGCATTTTTTCCATGGCTTGTCGATACCACACTTGGTCAAATGCTACCTTGATGTCAAGGTCACTTCCTTTCTGCACGTACTGAGAATTCAGCTTTTTTCTTTATGTTTGGACCAAAGCTATAATGAGATCTGAAGCTGTGTGGGTATTGGCTGAACCCAAACTGAGCATTGGTAAGCATTTTAGTGGTGAATAAGTGCTGCTTGCTAGACAGTCACTGACAGCTTCCAACACTGTGCTGATGATGGAGAATGGACTTTGGGCTAGTATTTGACTGCATTTGATTTGTCCTGCTTTGTGTGGACAGGATGTGCTTGGACAAACATCTGCAAAGTTTGGTCGATGTCATTGTTGCAACAGTCCTGGAACACCTTTGCTTACAGCCCAAATACTTCAGTCTTGTCATTTGTGCTGATGTGAAGAGTCATGAGTCAGGGTGTTAGTGGATAGCCCTGTTGCCCTGTACCCATCCTCTGATCCATCCAGGTGGATTAAATGCCGGCAGTACAGTGGTTTGGTACAGAATAGAGAAATCAGCACAGTGGCCAGGATACCAGATGATTCATTGAATATCGTCTCACATCAGCTGAATATTAAAGGAATGGTCACTTTGATGTTGCAATTCATCTTTCAATTTAGATGCAGCACTCTCAAAAACTACATGCATGTAGTCAGTGGCACCTGCCACCACGGCGTGGCATGCTCATCTGGCAAAAGTATGTGCTCGTTGCTCCTGCTTTCCCCCACAGAGAGAGAGAGTTGGGTTACATATTTTCTCTCTTTGCAGGGAGTGTGGCAATCACCTCCCTTCAAACTTCAGTAAATAGTGTGTTATACAGGATGTTCCCTTCTGCAGCTGTGAAAGCTACTGGCCACAGTGCCATTCTGAGCCAATGGCAATGTCTTTCCCCACTTGCAGGTCAAGCCTGCCTGCTATACAATATGATCATGGTTAATCATTCAACTCAGTATCCTGTTGCTGCTTCCTCCCAGACCCTTTGCTTCCTTTAGTCCTTGGAACTACATTGAACTCCTTCTTGAAATCATTCAAAGTTTTGGTCTCAATGATTTTCTTGTTGGAGAATTCCACAGGCTCATCACTCTCTGGGGTGAAGAGATGTCTTTACGTCTCAGTCCTAAATGGCCTAGCGCATATTCTTAGACTGTAACCCCTGGTCATTGGGAACATCCTTCTTGTGTTTAGTTTGTGTGGGATGGTTGAACTAACAACTGAAATTGGTGAGTGGTGAAAATAACCTCTTTTATTCAGCAATCACAGCACAGGTTGGAGGCGATAATAGAATCCCGAAATACAGTTCTTACACGAGCCCCTTTATACACAGTTCTTACATATATTAAAATTCCATTCCTATGGCATTACATTTTTTAACTCTAGTACACAAAGGTTTGAAGGGCTTCTGTCCTGGGAGACAGGAGATGGGTTACAACATGTGCTAAGTGACAGCTCCTTCTCCTGATGGGACGTCTGTCCAGTCTGCTTTCATAATTAGTAAGTGTTAGTCCTTTTGTCTTTTAAGTTAGTAACTATTAGTAAAAACTAAGCTTATATGCTCTAAATAAGTTAAAAATTGTACCATACTTAAAATAGAGGATGTCAAACTGATAACTGCAGCTGGGTTGTGAGATTTATTTACTATTTGCCGGTATGAGTTTCATTCATTCATGCAACTTCATAGAAGCGCTGTTTTGTCAGTTAGTTTTTTAAAGGGACAACGGCTCAGTTAAAAGATATTTAACAGGTCTGTACAGGTCCAGGGGATGATTGGTAAGAGCTGATTAATATTATGTTTCATGGAGATTTGATGGGGTTGGTATTGTTCTGTATGCTGCACTTATTCAGAGGTAAACACTGTTTGTAGCAAGGGCTGGTAAGGTGTGGAAATGCAGTTGTTTTTAAATTTGAATACTACAGAATCGCGGTTTTATGAATGAATGATTGAATGAAACTGTGTAATAGTAAATGACGGGTAGAAGAATGAATGCAGGGGAACCCAGTATTAATGAATATAGTGAGCTGGTGAGTGAGTTAATAAAGATGGTCTATAACACAATATCTCACACCTGTCTAGTCCTACTAGAATTTAGTAGACTTCTATGAGATCTCACCTTCTTCTTCCAAACTCCAGTGAATATAGTCCTAACTGATCCAAGCTCTCTCGATACATAAGTGCTACTATCTCAAGAATCAGTCCTGAAAACTTTTGTTGTATTCCCTGTATAGCCAGAAGATCCTTCTTCAGATAAGGAGACCAAAACTGCACAACGCCCTGTAAAAATGAAACAAGACATCCCTGTTCTTGTACTCAAATCCTCTTGCTATGAAAGCCAACATACCATTTGCCTTTTTGACTGCCTGCTGCACCTGCATGCTTACTTTCAATAACTAGTGTACAAGGACATCCTGGTCTCATTGCATATCCCCTTTCCCAATCTTTTGCTATTCTGATAATAATCTGCCTTCCTGTTTTTGCAACCAAAGTGGATAACCTCACATTTATCCACATTATATTCCATCTGCCATGCATTTGTCCACTCACTCAACTTATCTAAATCACACTGGAGTGTCTTTGTATCCGTCTCACAGTTTACTGTCCTACCTAGCTTTGTTTCGTCTGCAAAATTGAAAATATTACATTTGGTTCCCTCATCTAAATCAGGAATATGTATTGTTAATAGCTAGGGTTTAAACACTGATTCCTGTGGTATCCCATCCAGTTATTGTGTGCTATTGGGAAATGACACATTTAATCCTATTCGTTGTTTCCTTCTCTATTCTAGTGTGAATAGAGCCCTTGATGTGAGTGCCAAAGCGTTCACCATGTGGCATAACACTCCATGTAACTCCATTAACCTTAACTAGCAAGACAAACCACCAATCACTTCTGCTAACTAAGCAACCAGCAGTAGAAACCAATCAGCAAACCACCTGAAGGTAGTTGATGATGTCTTCAAATAGCACTAGTGATGTAATGAGGTTAAGATATAACTAAAGCACCAGCTAAAGCACTGAAATTGGATCAATTCCACTAAATACTGACCACCATCACATTCTGCCTGGTCCGTATTCCTCTAGTGCTAGCTCTCAATCTCTGTGCTAACAATTTCAATAGAGTAATGTTTGGTGCGCTATGATATAAGAGTGCATGTGTGTACTGACACTTTCCTCAACTTGAAACAGCGCACCGGGAATATAGGTGCTATGAATATGAATTTTGCAGTCCAAATTTCTCACAGCATGGAGGTATTTATTCAATCCTCTTACGATCCATCTTGTGCACTAAGCAAATTTCAAGTAAACAGGAAGACTTATGTGAAAAGAAGGGTTTGGATTTTTTATTAATTTGGATCATTGCAACTGGAAAACCTGGGTTGAAGTGGTTGAATCATCAAACCCTGGAAAATTAGTCAGAATCTTCCTGCCCACATGGATACAGATTTATACTGGGTGTTTCCCAAGTACCCAGCTCATTTGTATCAATCCTAACTTGGCTCTTTGAACACAGGCAGAAAAAACATTCCACATGGAGAAAGCAAACAAAACATGAAAATGTCAAGACTCAGAATGAATGACATTGAAAAACACTTAATAAAATGTCTGAAGCTCTTCTCAGGTCCAAAATATTTGAGGATGGAAAAGGAAAGAGACATTGCCCTAATACATAATACAGGATGCATGTGGAACCAATTAAAGTGCCAATATTGAAGAAATCTTTTGTTGTTTTCATGCAACAGACTAAATGATTTACACTAACCAGATTTTCTTTATTTAAAAACGCGAACACAGAGGGAGCAAAATTGTTACAAAATGAAAGTGTTATTGCACGTTACTTAACTTCTTTATATTGAGCTTCAGTTGACACTTTGCAGAGCTGAAAATGCTGCTCAGCTATGAATACAAAGTGTGGTTCATTTAATTCTGAGGATGAAAAGCTGTATGTCCACTGAGAAGTACAGCAAATGTCATTCCATAAATGCACGTGTACTCGTGCCTGGTCTTCAATACTCTTAAGCAACAAGTTGCAGGCATTGATCATGTTCCAACGCAACCTCTTGATTTGGAGCACTTCAGTCTGAACTGCTGGCAACATTGGCTCTAGCGATAGGTCCCTGAGAAGTGGAGGCGGGGTATTGCAGGCACTGGAGCACAGAAATGCTGGGTTAAATTTTGAACTTTAAGGACCATGGGTTGGTGAAAATGGTGCCATTCATACCCATCTGCTCCTACCCCCAGCCCTGCTGAAGCTGGCTACCCTCCCACTCCTCATCCTAACCTACCAGACATGCCAAATCCAACTGCTGTGACCTACTCAAAGCATCTACATGGCACCCTATCTACCAGTAGAATGCTTTCTTATCTACCCACTTCTAAACTTATGCACTTACCTTTCCTCAGGCACTATCAAATTGCCTTTGATTCCTTTAACTCCTGAAAAACAACAGCAAATGTCAAGAGAACACTCCTGCGCTGAATGCAGTTTTCCCTGGATTCCACTGATATTTGGGACATGCCAGACTCAGAATCTTGGGCAGTGAACTTATTGATAGCTAGTTGTATAATTTGAAAGAGGGTAACCATTGGTTGTATCGATTCCGATGGTAATCAAGATATCAGGACCATTGTGTTTAAAGACTATTCTTTGCAGGGCCTTGGAACTCTGCAATTACGGCTTGTACAACAGTGAGAGGGATTGTACACAGGAATGTGTCATCCAAAAGTATTTGCACTAATCCTGGCTTTGTACCTGGAAATCAAGTATAACATTCACCAATTTCTATTCCTCATCTTCTCCTTGTGTCCATTCCTCACCAGATTTCCCCTCCCCTCTGTTTAATCCAGTGTAGAGTAATGATGCCTATCTGTTTGAACCTGAAGGCTGGAACTCTCTCACTTCTCTGGCATTGATTTAGATGAAAGAATTGCAACCTTGAACAGTTCTGCACTGTGTCAGTCGCTTTGTCCCATGTTAAAAACCCAACTTGGGGCAGGCAAAATTATCCTTTAGTTGATGTTGTAAATGTAGATGCTGTTCTTTAGGAACAATGTTTTCTGGATCTTGTAATACAAATTTTAATCAAGTATTCTGAAGAGAGACTGGACAAACTCAGGTTGTTTTCTTTAGAGCAGAAAAACTGAGAGAGGACCTGATTGAGGTCCATAAGATTGACAAGAAGTTTAGAGGGGATCTGAGGAGGAATTATTGGTGTAATTCTGGGATGCACTGCCTGGGAGGGAGCTTGAGGTAGGAAACCTCACAACCTTTAAAACAGCACTGGAATGAGCACTTGAAATGTCATAACATTCAGAACTATGGGGCAAATATATAGGCAAACTATGGAAAGTAGGCTTAGTGTAGATTTAGTGCAGTTTAGTCCGTGCACATTTGATAGACTGAAGGGTCTTTTCTGTACTGTATGATTCTATAATTTCTTATTTAACCGAAATTTGGTGAATGTGATTCATCACATCATCTTTGAAATTTTGATTTTCAAGGGCTTAATCATGAAACATCTTGAAAGTACTTTTTGCTTTCCATTGTAAGATTTCTGTTTATGGACATTTAAATAAGAACGCCTACCCTTCTAACAAGGTCAATCTTCAACTTTTGCTGTTATGTCAGTGGATGTATGGGAGGAGATCTTTACATGTCAAACGTCAGTTGAACTTGGGTTGACTCACAGTGGAGTCTCACTAATGACTGCCAGTTTAAACTTTGAGATGGAAATTCTCTGTTTCTGAAACACCCCATGAGTAATTTGTTCCTGTTTTATCAAATGATTGTCAGCATGGGGTGATCATAAGTAGAAAAAAGTGAATATTGTTGTAGCATAATCATATTTTAAAAAGAGTTAACTGGGACAGTATTGTAGATATTCTTGGCTGATGTTATGGGATTCTCTCTGTTCTGGCTATAATAGCCATTTTTGTCACCCCTCTGTTCTCTGTGATTCTCCCACCCCATGTCAATTTTTAGAGCAATATGTAGCAAATGGAGCTAGATGCGGAACTCGCGCAGGGCTGTGCTGCACCACTTCATCAGATTTATCAATGACTGCGAAGCATGTCTTCAGCATTTAGGTGATGTTTTTAAGTAACATTGTAGTGACAGAATAGTCATTGTTGGATCTGTAATCAACTTTACTCTTGTGATCCACACTAGTATTGTTAACTAAGGTAATAGAGGAATGGAAACACTGTGCACTCCCTCAAGGTGAAAGCCACATCATTTCACCAATTAAAGATTTTCATATGTATGAATTCATGACAAAGTTCATTCATGACTATGCATAAGTGGAGTTGAGCCAATTTTCATTGCTACACATCATGCAGTGATGAAAGGGAATCCATATAAATACACTGGTTCCACTGCTAGCTGTTTGGGAATTCCATCATCTTTAAACAGTCTCATTGCCTGTTCAAATGAGACCTTGAATCAATATAGAAGGTGATGAACTCAGTGATGCGAGAAATTAAATATTTTATTTGATTGAAATTATCCACTTCCATCAGACAGAAAATACCAAAAAAAAAGAAAAGCAAAATCATATGATTGTAATGCAAGGAAATTGCCAAAGCTTGCAATATGCAAGTCTCATGACACATTAAAAGCAATTCTAACCTTATTCTACATCTCATCAAAAGAATATAGCTGACACATATACATACCTCTTATATTAGTTATTACTAAGATGCTGTGAAGCTTGTTGACAAACACTGATATCATGCATGCTTAGAATTGAATACTTAACATGGAAATTCATGAGAATGTCAATTCAACCTAGTAACTGTGTTTGGAATTTATTGCAGTGTTTAACTCATTCATACAACATTTTATAAGTCAATAAAAGTTGGCAACTGGAACTATGACAAATTTGAGGACTGTGGGATTGCTGCAAAATTTAGAAAAAAATAGGGTAAAGTTTCTGCTTTGCACACAGCTGGCAATCTAGAGGTAAAATGCACAACATAATTAAACTGGTTTTTTGTATTGAAGTTCTGGTTTAAGAGTCCACACAAATTCATTTGCGTAATTGCAACATAACAACCTTGCATGATCTAATTTGTATTGTTACATTGTTAAAATTTATTATTCATAAAAATATTAGTTATTTTTCAAATAATTACTTCATGAGACGGGAGATTATTTTATTTCAGCTACAAATGGGACATAACGGAACATAATTGTTTAGTTTTATCACTTTAATTGGAAAAAAGATGTCCTGCTTGTATTTAAGAGTGAGAACCTGTGCAGTTCTACCATTGTAACTGAACATTTGTTTGACACAAGATATAAACATTTTTAATAAGTGTCTAGTGTATAACTTGGTAGTTACCTAATTTTAAATCATGGAAAGTTTGAAGAAAAACTACAGTGAACCATTTATAGTTTACAAATAATCATTTGATCATACAGAACTTCAGTATTTCTGACAGGAAACGCATTTTGTTGAAGCTTTCACCTTGCAATCATGAGGACAATTTGCAAGGAATGCCAGAGTGGATTCTGGTTGGTAGAGATGTTGCCATGGACAGTGCACCAGTTAGTGATGATTGATAGTGAACTATTAACAAATTTATTTAAATTTTAAACTGGCCATACTGACTCTTATTGGTCAAGGCATTGCACTGGGAAATGACCTAGAAATTTCTGACATCTACTTTGTTGAGTTGAAACAGTTGCAGTGTGTGTATACATGTTCATTCTGTTTGCAAAGAACAGAACCTTGTGTATTAATATATGCAGCTTCCAGAACACACTTGTGCCACTTTACACTCCTGACTCATCAATCCTAGATTGGTGACAGAAAACTGCTCACATGCTTCAGGGTTATGTTCAATTGCAGAATCAAATCTGATGTGATCTACTGTGTTATGTGTTTCGCAAGTGCAGGCTGAGGGATATTCATTTGATACAACCGCCAGTCCTTGGCATATATGGTTTACGTATGTAGCATCACACACACACTGGATTCTTTTACCACCTTATTCATTTATGTGACATGCAGAATGTTCTTCTGGCTTGATAGCAGAATCCCATAAGTGGCAAGCAACATTCATAGAGCTACTGCATAATAGTAGCTTGTAACAGCTAACTTCACCTGTTCCTCAAATGTTTGAGATACCTGACACTTCCGGGATAATCTGAGTTTAGGGTTAAGGTTAGGCCACTTTTCAGGACCAAAAAGGGTGGCACATTCATGAGTTTGCATGAATGCAACATGAAGTTATTTGATCAGGATAACCATTATCCTGAAAGATAGCTTTGATATGCCCTACTTCTCTCACACTACTTGTTTCAACTCAACAAAATAGGTGACAATCACTCTTTCGTTTATTTCTCACAGCAGTGAATCAGAATTCACTTGGTTACTTTAAAACTTAACTAAGCTTGGCAATGAACTGACTGCTATTATTGACTGGTGTATTCTCCATGGCAAAGCCTCTACCAAACAGAGTCCATTGGCCAACCAATCTGCACTCTCCTCTTATACAAAAAAATGATTTTTCTCTTTACTTTAGTACTGCTCATAAATTGTCTTGTGAATGCCAGACAAAAAGCTTTGACAAAATGTGCTTTTTTTTCAGCGATATTCATTTATCGTTTCAATTGATTAATGTTCACTAGTCAGATTACTGCTGAAAAAAAGAGACATGATGTCAAAGCTTTCATCTTGTACTCGTCAGGACAGGAGTACTAAATTTCAAACAGAACAATAGTTTACACTGATATTTTTTATAAACTGATAGTTTCAAGCATAACAAATTATAAACTATCTACATGACTAGATGAAAAGCTTTGACAACCTGTCCCTTTTCTTGGCAATACTGAAGCTCTGTAACATAAATAAATAATAATCAGAGTCAAGATACTTTAAGACCCTTAGCACAGTAAAAGTGAGCACCTTTGTGCTTATAGAAAGATTAATATTAAGAGTCTCCTGAATGTTGCATGGCAATTTCATTAAAGTCTGTTGGGAATACAGGCGAGAGCAACTGCTATTGTGATAGCTTTTACGATGCCAATGTTAAAGATGATCCTCGATGGGTTTGCACTGGAATAAAAAAAAACAGACTTTTTTTCCATACCTTTAACTATGACAAAATTGCAATTCTGGTTGAAACATCTTGCATGCCAGTTCAGAACTACAAGGAAATTGTGTATAATGCTACAATCCTTGTAGAGATTGATAACCTTTTGAAGAGCTCAATTTCCCAATAGCCATGGAAATTACCAACCCAATCAATATAATTTCAAACATCGTTTAACAGACAACCAATACACTAAAATTAAGGAAAGGACATACTTCCATGTTAACAAATTGAAATATTTCTTAAATAAATGTACTTCAAAAATTATTCTGCTCAGCATAATTTTTTCTTGACCCGACTTTCACCACAGTAACTCCATGTTCCTTTAATCCCCAAAGTTTTTGTCAGTTTTGTCACTTTTTTGAACAGAAAGCTAAATCTAGGATTCTGCAAAATAGTTTTTCTCTACTCATCACAGCAGTGACTGCTCTGTCCCTCCACACAACTGTAATTTGCCACTCCCTCAGTTTCTCCAAAGTAATTGACCCTTTACTGTGAATCAAGGTGAATATTTATAGAAACTATTGCTTGCAATTTCAATAGGATTAATTTGAAGTTCCTTCCCCAGTAGTAGCCACATCATTTGGGTCTGCCTCTGGGTAGAAACTTTTAATATGGCCTGACCACTCCTTTTTACAAAAATCTACTTCATTTTAATTTAAAGGAGACCTTTTTAATGCACAGCAATTCAGTAAAGTCCAGTATTTGTAACCCCTGCCATGTTTCACAATCTTTTACTGTACCAATGGCTCCCATTTCTACAATGTTGTGTGAAATATGATGAGCTGCAAACTATTTTTCATCATCAACAAATAATCATTCAACTACAGTAAAGCTCTTGTATTTTCTCTTATTCTATGCAATATCAAACCGTAAAAGAAATATGTATAAATTCAGCATTATAACTTTATGAAGTCAAAAGTTTTGATTTTTGTCATGCAATGTCTCTTCAAAACCTTTACAGCTCATGGAAACCAATTGTGTGTGTTTATATTCTTGCGTAAATGTAAGTTAATTGTTGGGTTAAAATCTGCAGAATAAACATGTAAATCTAAGCATATCACCAGGATATGTGGAGTGCAGAACAGCTGTACTATTAGCAAGCCCAACTACAATTCCATTTGGCCTGAAGTATTTGCATTGCAGTGCACACATACAACTGGAAAACAGTGATGGATGGCTTCTCTAATTGGACAGAGCTTCAGTCCGATAGATGGTGGTGGGAGTAGAACTACCTGCTGAATGAAGACTAGCAAATGTGTGGAACAGTAAAGGGAAAACAGAAGTCTTCTGAGACCGACCTGGTGAAATACGTGAATTGGATGGAATTTGATTAAAGATAGATTTCGTAAAGTAAGAGGAATAATGAACGCAACAATTTTCTATTTGCTTAGGATTTTAATCTTGAAGTAACCTTTTTTTGTGGAAAGTCAATGCTATACACAACTATTACAAGCAGTTGAGGAAGGGTGATTCAGCTTCTTTCATGTTAACCTTCTTTCAGACAGTTGCAACAAATATTTTTCTTTCTTTTCAGCTATATTACTACATCAATTAAAATGCAGTTAATTAGATCAAAATGAAGGAGCTAATCACAAAGCTCCCTTACATGAAAGAAATAGGATTTGATTATCTACAATCCCTGAGAAAATATAATCAAAACACAATGTCAAACACACACACAAACACATGCAGGTATTTCATTTATAAAGGTAAGAATAACCACCTTACAGTTTAAAGATCCTTAGAATCCTTCATTATAGGTTTTTATCCTGAGGCTACAGCTGATTAAGTGTTGGCTGATAGTCTAACATGTGGCAAATATTGTAGTATCCCTGAGGTCTCAGTGAGTGGTCATTTTCCCCAAATTTTAAGGTGTAGTATCTTCTTAAAAACTAAGAAAGAAATAGAGAGAGAAAGAGATTTCCAATCCTTGCTGTTACCAATGAAATTCATTTTTCTTTGTGTTGTTACTCAAAAACAGTTGCTGATTCATTTGTTAATTCTTAAATCTGGCTCCATTGTCCTTCTAAACTGACCAACTGGAAGGTGAACCTTTCATCTCACGGTGTATGAAATTAAAAACAAATGTGAATTAAGACAGAAGATGCAAATTTCTTAATACTGACTTAATTGCCTGCTTTTGTTGTCAATAGATACAATCATAATTTTAGTGCAGGTAGTTTTATTTATTCTGCCAGAGTCTTCTGGACCTACCTCAATCTATTGTCAGGTGATCACGGCAGTCAATTTAGATCAGTATTTGTCCTTTCCTTAAACCCATTTTAGTCCATGAAAAGTCTCAGCAATAATAATCTGATGATGAAAGTTGACATTTGCTCCATATTTACTACTATTGTAACACAATAATGATATAGCAGCTAATATTATCAACTATACAAAAGAAAAATACACAGCCTTTATTTGGAGATGTGGTGATATGTCTTTCAGTAACACACATCACTCAGTATTTGAAGTAAAAATCAAATGAAGAGTATATGTGTATGGTGGGGGGTGGGGGGGGTGGGGGGAAATGGGGAAGGATGGGCTTGGGGAAGGAGAACAAAGTAAAAGTTTGGGAGAAAGATTTAAGAATGTCTATTGAGTGTACTGCAATACTGGAGAGATGTAAAATTTATTAACAGTCAAACTAAAAGATGAGGGAATATGTGAAATTACTTTAGAGTTTAATTTTTTTCTGTTCTTTCTTTTGTTCAGCTTGTGCGTTTTTATTTTTTTGGTGCCAGTTCATCTCCATAGAAACCTCTTTCCAGTGTGTGCTTACTGCTTGATACAACACCTCAGAAAGTTACAAGCATAATATGTCCCAGCTGGTTTTGTGTGTGTGTGGTTGAGGTGCAACAGATGTGACTGAATAATCACAAGTATGGTCTAGTGATGACATTTTGTTCTGCCAGCGCCAAGTTTCCTCATACCATAGACCAACTACCCTAGCACTTGTGATTAAAGTCTGACAGGGCTGAACAAAAAGGGTGTGCAGGGATGATGTTTCCCCTGGCTGCATCACAGTCTCAAAATTTAGTAGGGTCATTTCAGACTGAGATAAAGAGATATTTCTTTACTCAAAGAGTGTCGAACCACTACCTCAAAATTCTCCAGAATGCTCTACCACAAAATGCAGTGAAGACCAAGTCACTAAATATATTTAAGAAAGAAATAGATATATTTCTAGAGCTGAAGGTGTCAGTTGGTATGGTCAGAGTGGGAGTATCAGTGTGAGCTACAGGATCAGCAATGATGATGAATGACAGAGTGGATTCAATTGGTGGAGTAGCCTATTCCTGCTCCTATTTTCAATGTTTATAGCTATAACCACATAGCATGTCATTAGCCATCATCCTATCCCCTCAATATAAAATTAATCAAATCAAACATTGCAAAGTAAAGCCATTCAAATAATTTTATTCTTCTACATCTTCAACTTCAGTTAAACATCTATTGCCAAATCATGTAGCCTCATCGCCTGATTTATTTTGTGCTGAAGGTTCTCTATTCACCTATGCATCCCCCTTTGTAATTCTCTCCACTGTTAAGCTTGTTCTGCTGTCTTTTACATCTGTCGTCATACCTTTAGCCCTTTTTTCTTATTATCATTTAAACCTTTCAGGTTCTGCAGCGTACTCTCTGTCCATTCTTACAACACTGTTCCCATCCTTTTCTTGTCTATCATTCTAACTTCTCTCTTTTCATCACTTTCCTTTTTTCTGCAGCTGATTAACCCAGTCATCTTTTCTGTCAGAAAGTCATACCTGTCTTCATAGGCTACCCATTTATGAAAGATACATGGCAAAGCTTTTCTGACAGGAGAATATATTTTGCCTATCTAAACACCTCTCTACGTTATTAATTCCTTGGTGCTTTTCTAATAATTCTGATTCCAGATATAAAACTTCCAAGATCTTTTGTGAAACTTATTACAATTTCTTTTTCATTACATGTAAATAATGCCATAAACATAACACCCTTTCAGTAGAAACTTTGTGCTATTTTCTTTTGTTGTAAGGCCAGAGGCATACAAAAGTAGTTGGAAGGCAAAAATAATGAACTGACAGTAAATGTGTGGAAAATAGCATCAACATCATCTGTCAGTACCTAATGAACTGAAAATGTTAAACCAATATCCCACCTACTCCACAGTTCTTCTCCTTTAGATTAATTACCCATAAGCAATGTTATTTTGAGAAATTATTTTAAGAAATAAGTGAGCATACATGACATAGATGTAAGAATTGTGGAAGACCAATAATAATGCAAGAGTTTTATAAGGTCAAAATTGCAAAATTAAATGACCTCTCATTATACATTATGCAAAAGAGCCATGGCTCAAACTAAAGATTTCAAACCTATAAAACAAGCTGTTTTACGAGTTAAGAATAGATTTGTGGAAAATGTCGGAGCATAAATCTTAGTCGAACAGTGTGAGAAAAGAAAAATGCCCCAGCTGGAAACAGGACAATGGGGAGATTGATGTGTGTGTTGAAGCTATACACAGTTATATTTCCTCTTTGCTTTCTTTTGATCAGAACTGGCTTAGAGGCCATTATGGAGACATATGCCTTCTGGAGACCTCCTGTTCGGACCCTCACATTTGAGGATTTTACCAACATGCAAAAGCAACAAGGTAATGTCCACCTATATTCTTCATTTCTTTCCTGTATAGGCTACAAAATTTTAATGGTTATTTTCACAGTCAATGTTTGATTACCTCCTAGACTTGTAGTTATATAGCACTGTTAATGTCATAAAGTCTAGAATTAAGAGTCCACTGATGACCATTAAACTATTGTCAATTATTAAAAAACATGTCTGCAAGTGGCTACAAACCCGCAGTAATGTGGTTAACTTTTAACTGCCCTCTGGGCAATTAGGGATGGGCAATAAGTGCTCACCCAACCAGTGATGCCCACATCCCATGAATGATTTAAATAACCCAAGGTGTTTGACAGGAGCATTGTTTCACAAGATTTATTCTTGAATGACATAAAGAGACAATAGGACTTGTAACATGAAGTTTGATTTAAAGAGGAGCACCTTAAAGAAGAAGAAAGAAAAAGAAGGTTGGAAAGATTCAGGAATGGAATCCAAAGCTTACAGTCTTGGCAGCTAATGTTGGGATAATTAAGATTGGACATGCTCAAGGAAGCAGAACTGGAGGAAAGAAAATTATCATGGAGAGGGATATAGAAGATTATGGAAAGGGGAACCATGAGGTCTTGATGGAAGTTGAAAACTGGACATTACTTACCTATGAGCCAATGCAGGTCAGAGAGCATAAGAGGAGGATGAACGATATTTCTAATGAGTTAAGACACTTGCAGCAGAGCTTTAGATGACTTCAGGTTTATGACTGCTGGAATATGAAAGACCAACCAGATGTGCATTTGAATAGTCAAGCATAGAGGTAAGGGATAGGATGAGTATTTCAGCAGAGAATGAGTTGAAGAAGCTGTGGAGCTGGATGAAGTAATAAAGGAAAAGATATGAGAGTGTAGTAAAGACATGGGCTATGTAGTTGGCAGCTCATCTCAGAGTCAAGTCTAATACCAAGGTTGTACGCACCTTGGTTCAGTCTCAGTCAGTTTCTAGCAAAGGGATGAAGTTGATAAGAATTTGTCACAAGGATTGAGAACAATGATTTTGATTGTGGCAATATTAAGTTGGAGAAAAGTTCTGTTCATCCATTAACAGACATTGGACGAGCAGTCTGACAATTTTGAGTGATCAGGAGGGGTGGAGGTGAGTTTAGGCTGAGTGGTCTCAGCTTACACGTAGGAACTGAAGTGTTCTGATGATGTCACTGAGGGTCAGCGTGTAGATGAAAACTAGGGACCAAGGATAGATTCCTGGGGGCGGGGCATCAGTGGTAACAATACAGTTGGGAGAAGAGAACAATATGAAAAAAAGACAAAGTAAGGTTGATACTATCAGGTCTGAAGCAGGGGATGGGAACTGGGTTCTAGGGGTGGGTGGTATGATGTAGGGGCAGATCAGGTCTCGACTGAAGAGCAGGGCATAACAGAGCTGCAATGGGGGAATGGGGATCAGCTCCCATGGCATGGGAGGGAGTGAGCTCCCAAGGAGTTGTTGATCGGGTTGGGTCTGGAGCAAGTGAAGTGGGGTGTAGAGCTTTCCCTGGTCCCAGGAGAAGGAGGATGGTGTGAGTGCTGCAGGAGAAGGTGCAGTTTCAAGTGTGTGGGGTAAGTAAGGAATGATTTTAATAGTTACTGAAGAGTTAGACAATGGCCCACATTTTTTGTTGGTCAGGCAGTCATTATATCAGTGTCGATGGGAATTGCCCATGGACACATTGTGGACTCCCCATTGTAGCAGCTTCTGAAGGAATTGCTTGGGAAATTGAAGATTCTGCTGGGAATTCTCCAATGATTGGAGGACTCCAAAAGTATCCATTTACATCAGACAATGTGGAGAATTCCAACAAAATTAGGTATGTATACTCAGGAAAAGCTGGAATATTAAATATGTAATGTGGCTCCTGAATTACTGGGAGGAATTGTGGTTTAGAAGGTTAAAAGACCTGTGAGCAAATTGGAGATCTGAAGCACACGTGCTATCTCCATTCACGCTTTTTAAGTAAACTGAGATGTGTCGAAGAAAATCTGAAATCATATGCAAACAGATTGATGTCACCACATTTACTTTTAATAGCAGTGTCTTGTGATGCAATGGACTAGGAGGATCGGGTTCAACATATAATGCATTCAATCAGGTTGATTAAAAAATATATTGAATTCCTGAGTTGCTGTCAAACTGACTCCAATTTCCCCAACAAACCCACAACTACACTTCCTCAAGACCATATACATCTCCCAAACCCATACCCAACCCTCTTCATCCCTCCCCCAAGAGCTGACCCCTCTTCACCCTCGCAAGACAACCCTGCCCCTCCCTGATCTGGATTCAGCTCCTCACTTCTCCCACTCCGGACCCAGTCTGTCCTCACCTACTGGGAGCCAAACACCCCTCTCCTGACTTTGGTACTAATTGGGGCTCTACTCCCCAACACTCTAAACACCTGGGACCTATCTCACCTTGCCACTGGACCCAGACCTCCCATCCCCTACCATCTTCTAGCCTGTCAGTTCTGATTTCTCTCACCTACCCTGAACACTGCATCAATTACCCAGTAACCTGGCACCCTGGCTACTCATGGGCACCCCAATTCTACCCACAGCATCCTGCCCACCTGGTTGTCCACCTAGCTGACACCTTGCATGTGTGGCACACTAGCCAACTGGCACTGTCACTTCTCAGCACCCTAACCCTCACCACCTTATCTACATACGGTTTCATAGGAGCTGTCACAGTGGCTGTCAGGATCTTTACATTTCAGAATCTGGCAGCTGACTGCGGTGAAAAAGGGGGAGTGGTTTGCCTTCCTCTGATACTTTTACACTATGAAAGAGCTGTCAGAATGCAGTTACTCCTTTGGAATCTCCTTTCAGAAACCTGGATCTCTCTCCAACAGAGAAAAAGAAGGGCATACATTGCCACTCCTCTCAAAACATATGAGGAACGGCTGAGGATACTGGGATTGTATTCATTGGAGTTTAGAAGGTTAAGGGGAGATCTAATAGAAACTTACAAGATAATACATGGCTTGGAAAGGGTGGATGCTAGGAAATTGTTTCCATTAGGTGAGGAGACTAGGACCCGTGGACACAGCCTTAGAATTAGAGGGGGTAAATTCAGAACAGATATGCGGAGACATTTCTTCAGCCAGAGAGTGGTGGGCCTGTGGAATTCATTGCCGTGGAGTGCAGTGGAAGCCGGGACGCTAAATGTCTTCAATGCAGAGATTGATAAATTCTTGATGTCACAAGGAATTAAAGGCTACGGGGAGAATGCGGGCAAGTGGAGTTGAAATGCCCAACAGCCATGATTGAATGGCGGAGTGGACTCGATGGGCCGAATGGCCTTATTTCCACTCCTATGTCTTATGGTCTTATGGTCTTAAAATCCAGCCTGTTGTATTTAATAGTCTGACATTTCCTGAGCAGTAACTTACTTAATTTCTTCAGTGTGTCAAGTCCTCTGACTTAAATGGAGATTTTCAGAGGGTTCCATATGTACAGGAGTAACCCAGAGGAACTTTCAATTTCCTGGGTAATTGTTTTTGAGTCTGCAATGCTAGGGATTGTGTAGGCTCCCCACAGAAACCCCAGGCTATAGAGTCATCATTGAATTCTAACAGCACAGAGGAAGGTAGTTCGATCATCATAACGTCATAATTTTCTTGCTTTTGTACTCTGTGCCTTTATTTATAAAGCCCAGGAGTCCCTATACCTTTTTAAATAACTTTCTTAATCTGCCTTGCTACCTTCAGTGATTTGAGACAAATAAACTGCAGATGCTGGAATCCAAGGTAGACAAGCAGGAGGCTGGAAGAACACAGCAAGCCAGGCAGCCTGGTTTTCTGTGTTCTTCTAACCTCCTGTTTGTCTACCTTCAGTGATTTGGCCACATATACCCCCGTATGTGTGTGTGTTCCTGAAATCTTTCAGAATTCACCCTTTATATTATTCCTTCTTACCAAAAACAATCGCTTCACATTTTTCTGCATTAAATCTAATCTGCCACATATCTGCCTATTCCACCTTCATGTCCAAATTCTTTTAAAGTCTATCACTATCCTCCGTACAATTCACAATACTTTCCAGTGTTGTGTCAACTGCACATTTTAGATTCATCAGCTCTCATCAACACTTTCTTTTTATCTAATCAAAACACTCAGGCAAGTTAGTTAAACATGAAATGCTGTGTCCTCAGCCATGCTGGCTTTCCTTAATTAATCCAACTTGTCCAAATCACTGTTAGTTTTCCCCCAGATTATCAATTCTAAGAACTTTCCTACAACCAAGGTCAAACCAATTGACCTGTCATTACTGGATTTACCTTTGCACACTTTTTTTTTAATAAGGATATAACATTTCAAATTTCCCAGTCCTCTGGTGCCACTTGGGCCCTGCGGCCATTGATGGATTGGAAGATTATAGCAAGTGCCTGAGACATATTCACTTAAACGTAACAACTCTTCTTTATACTCCTCTTTATCAATCTATAACCCATCAGTGCTCAGCAATCATTCTGTAATAATCAGCTCACTGACACTCAGTTTGAATTCTTTCAGGACTGCTCAATTTTTGGTGTTATTTCAGTCTTGGTCCAAACATGGACAAAAGAGTTGAACTCCAGAGGGTAAGTCAAGAGTGTGGTGCTGGAAAAGCACAGCAGGTCAGGCAGCATCCGAGGAGCAGGAGAGTAGATATTTCAGGCAAAAGCTCTTCACGAGCACCACACACTCTTGACTCTAATCTCCAGCATCTGCAGTCCTCACTTTTGTCCAGAGGTGAAGTGACTGCTCTTGACATCAAAGTAGCATTTGACTAGGTATTGCTTCAAGGAGCTCTCGCAAAAAATAGATTTAGCGGGAATCCAGGCAAAACTGTTTGGACTTAGGCCCAGCAAACAAAGACAATTGTGTTGTCAGGCATCAGCCATCTCAGTCCCAGTACGTCACTGCAGGAGTTCTTGTGGTAGTATCCTAGACCCAACCATCTTCAGCTACTTCATTAATGACCTTCCCTCCATTATAAGAAGAGAAGTAGTGATGTTTGCTCATAATCGTACATTTCTTCAGCACCATTCACAACTTCTCAAATACTGAAGCAGTCTGTCTCCATATGCAGAAAGACTTGGACAACATCCTGGCTTGGGCTAATAGGTGGCAAGTAACCACACCATTTTCAATTACCATCTCCTACAAGAGAGATCTACTTATATCACCTTAACATTTGATGGCATTACCATCGCTGAATCGCTTGCTAACAACATCCTGGTGTTGCCATTGAACAGAAACTGACAGGACTAGTCATACAAATGTAGTAGCTGTGAAAGCAGATCAGAAATTAGGAATTCTGCAGAAAGTAACTCTTCACCAGTGCCTGTCCACTAAGGTACAAGACAGGAGTTTGGTGGAATACTCTTCAGTTGCCTAGATAGAAGCTCAAATCTATCCACAATTAATCAGCTTCCTTGATTGACATCACATCCACCACTTTCAAGATTCACTCCCTTTGCCACCAGCACACAGAAGCAACAATGTGTACCATCTACAAGAAGCACTGCAGTGATTCATCAAAGATCCTTTGACAGTACCTTCCAAGCCTGCAACCTCAATCATCTAGAAGGACAGGGGCAGCAGATAGATGGGACCACCACCATAACTTGCAAGTTTCCTGTCCAAATTACACAACATCCTGACTTGGAAATATATTTCTGTTCCGATACTGTCACTGGGTCAAAATCCTGGAATTCTTTTCGCTGTGGGTTTTTTCAAGAAAGTGGTTCACCACCACCTTGCCAGGGCAATTCGAGATGGGTGATAAATACAGGCCTAGCCAGCCAAATCACATCCATAGCAATAAAATAAAATTTGTTTCACTGTAACTACAATGAAGACAGATTCATTAAACTATATAGGGGAGGAAGTGACCTAGTGGCAAAGCCCCTAAATCTTAATGTCCATCCCTCTGCAAGAATGTAAGCTAGGTCAAAAAGAAGCTGAAGGTTTCACATATTGAGCCTTGAATTCCAAATTCAGAAGCTTGTCAGATGAGTATTAAAACTGTCAAACACAAACCTTTGAAATAAGTGATTTATGACAAATTGTAGCAAAATAGAGTCTTCCAAATAGGGAAAGTGATAGTAAACAGTGCTCTGTTTCATTAATCTCCGTCATTTAGCAAATCATTCCAGGCTGTATGTTTATTTAATTAGGACATGCTTCTCTCATTCTGAGGTTTCTTTTTTCAGGTAAGTTAAAGAGCTATTCCTATTTCATCTGAAGCTGATTGAAGAAATGAATGTATAGCATTGAACAGATGGACAGTGTCATATTTTCCTTACTTTGAGGGTCTTTGTCAAAATGCTTAGGAAGGTGCTGTGCAGCCAGTCTGAGAATTAACTACTCAATCTTATTGTGGCCAGGAAATTTAAGAGACACATTGAATGAATTGACATCTTGTTCATCTGACAAAGACATTTGCATTGCAACTACAAGGCTGGATTGCTAAATCTTTATGCAGGATTATACAATGTAATAAAACCTGGTTAGCATGGTTGTGATTCAGCCAGAGTCCTCTCAAGGCAATAACTAATCCATGAAATCAAATTTCTGATCGGTTTTAATCATCAAAACTGAATACATCATATTTTATCATGTAAATTTAGTTTATAATAATTTACAAAGTTGATTTCAACATTTTCATTATAATTGTTCATTTTATTTCTTTTTACCTTGAATTTTTCTTTCCCGTGTGAGCTGTGCACAAGCTTCAACTTAGAAAAAGAATATTAAATCTGTTTCTAGATCTTCATGAGGATTGTAACCTTAACTTGTTTCCTTCTCGACAAATATTCTTCTAGACAACATAATTAATTTCATACTTTGTACAAATCATTTTGGGGAATAATGGGAAAAGCTTATTATGTGGTGCTGTAGTGCATTGTTGATATATTGTATTTGGTATCTGATTGCAAATATGGAAGAACAATAGATTACTGTCACATGTTGTGTTTGCAATTCAGTTTATTTTATGGAACAAGCAAAGTGTCCTCCCGTGATGTTTCTAAATTCTTCAATGTAATGTTAAAGCCAATTATACCTATTTTCAAATCGATTCAGTAAAAATTGTTATATTAATGAAAAACAATAAGCAAGTCATACTCTAATAATAATAGACCATTTTGACCCTTAGCCTAATTGGCAAAGGATACAACTTGTGTTTTCCTCTCATTTAAAACCAATTGAGTGTTCTTATGAATGCCAATTTCATACTGCCCAGAGCAACGCATGGTTTTACTTCTCTCACACTCTCCCATTGTTTTCAATTGGAGACACATTCTATATGTGTAATAAATCCTCGTTGCTTAAGACAGTCTTTTATGATGTCATAGAAAAGACAGAAAAAAGTCACTGGGAAAATGTTGTACAAATGCCAAATGTTGAATAAAATGCAGTATCTTTCAATCATGGTTTGGAATAGATCCAAGTTTGGCAGATTGATTTATTTTCATATTCTGATTCATCTTACATAGTTACTTTATTCTGCTAGATGCTGTATTTCAGTAACAATCCATAATATTTGGACTGACCAAAAGTATTCTGCCTTTTTTCAATCTGGTCTCCAAGGTTAAAATCAATTGCACAAAGCTGAATTCTAAAACTATCATTGGCTCCATATTTCAAAAGGAAAAAAAAGGAAGGCTTGCATTTATACAGCATTTTTCACAATCACAAGATATCCCAAAGTGCTTTACAGCTACTGGAGTACATGTGATGTGTAGTCAGTATGTAAGACAGGAAATACAGCAGCCAATTTGCACAAAGAAAGTTCCCACAAACAGCAATATGATAATGACTATATAATCTGCCTTAGAAAAACTTTGATAAACTGGGTAAAATGATTCTGCTATTCAAAATATCCAGCTGATGAGGTCTCGGTCTACCGTCTCAACCAAAATTACAGCAGTACAGTAATCCCTCAGAACTGCAATGGGCATCTCAGGTCTGACTTTATGCTCAGGTCCTCGAGTCGGATTTGAATCCATAGCCTTCTGAGTTAGAGTTGAGCTGGGCAGACTAAATTATGGTTTTCAAAAGGGAATTGGATAATTGGATTTCTGTTTGAAAACAACGAGTTTGCAGGCTTGGCACAGACATATCAGGCCAAATGGCTGCCTCCTCAATCAAATTCCTTCTATGATATCATACAGGTATACAACAAATCTGCTGTCAGTTATCAAACAGCCCAATTTTCCTTTCCATTGGTCGGTAAATCCAAATCTGTGTAAAGTAATGCAATTACTCATCCGTTCCATCTAACAACTTCACTTTCTGAACAACATTACCTCTTGCTTTCTCAGATATTTGCAGTGAAGTAGTCCCCCCACCATGTAAATGGGGGTTACGTTGCAAGACCTACCGCGGATGCCCGAAACTGTGGATAGTAGCAAACGCATTCATTTAAATGGGAAATTTACCTCCCCAGCAGCCGCTTGGTCCCTGGTTCTCGAATGTTCCATGTAATATTTTTGGGCTACAGCAAACTGCGGGTAACTGCAACCATGGAAGCTAATTCCGCAGATATGGCGGTTGCCCTGTATATAAGTCAACCCGGGTGTAAAACACCCTCATGAGCTTAAGAATATGCAAATTAGTGGGAGCACCCCTCAATGCTGCTCTCCCATTCAATAAAACAATTTGATTGAAGCCTCACTTCCATGTTTCTGTCTGTCCTGATACCCTTTCACACCTTTTAAATCAAACTCTATCCAACTGTGCCTCAAAAATATTGTCTACATCTTATTTACATTGTCATGACATTTTGAGAGAAATAATTTTACCCATTTGCATCAGAATGGAGCCCGCTCATTTTTAAATTGTATCTGCTCGTTCTAACCTTTCGCACAAGAAAAAAAAACATTCTTTCAGCACTTGCCCTTGTCAAGTCCCCTCAGAATCCTTTTAATTAAAGCAAAATACTGCAAGTGCTGGAAATCTGAAATAAAAACAGAAAATGCTTGAGAAACTCAATGAATCTTGTGCTCAGAAAAAGAGTTAATGTTTTGAATCAAATATGACTCCTCTTAGGATTCTTTTCATTGCAGAAAGGAAATTTTGAACTCAGCCTCTCGCTGTCTTTGTCTCTCTCTCTTTCCCCTCTCTCCACAGATGCTGCCAAACCCCCTGAGCCCCTCAGAATCAGATATGTTTCAAACCTGTCTTTCTTCTAAGTTCCAATGGATAATGACCCAACTTGTCCAACGATTCCTCATTAGATAACTCCCTTATCACTGAAATCCCCCCAAAGTGAAGTATTTATGTTTTAATAGCAATTATGTCCTTTTTTAAACAAGAAGACCAAACTTTGCACATTGTATTCTAGTTGTGATCTCATCAATGCCCTTTGCAACGGTAGAAAAATAAGCCTTATTTTTATATTCCATTCTCTTTCTAAGAAACAGTAGTATTTTATTTGCCTTCCTCAACACTTACAGCACCTGCATATTAAGCTAGTGTGATTTATGTAGTAGGACACCAAGTCCCTCTGTACACTGAGTTCTATAATTTCTCTCCATTTAAACAATTTATCACTTTTTTTGCTTTTCCTCCAAGTTCACATTTTTGCAAATTTTTCTAGCAAATGTCAAATTTCTGTCTGATCATTTAACCTTTATCTTTCCTTTGACTCTTTATGTTCTATTTAGCATTTATATTCCTACCTATCTTTATGTCATAGCAAGTTTAGCAACTATACATTTGGTCCCTTCTTTCATTTATACAAGATGTAAGGAGTTGAGACTCCGGCATTGATGTCAGTGGCACTCAGTTTGTTACATCTTGCTGACCCTGAAAATGTTCATTTGGGTATACTTTCTGTTTCCTGTTAGCTAACCAATTGTTTATCCATGTTAACCCCTATACCCAAAGTTCTTATTTTGTTTAATACACTTTGATGAGGTATTTTGTCAAATATCTTTTGGGAATCTAAGTACACCATATCAACATCCTGCCTCATATTTCCTCATAGATTTTCCCCATCTTAGTTGTTGAACTAATTGGTCTATAATGTCCTTCTTTCTGTTTCCCTCCTTTCATGAATGATCACTTTCACTATTTTCCAATCTGATATAATCTAGGTGAACTTTGGTAAAATAAATCCAATGTAGTTACTACCTCAGTAGTCACTTGTTTTACCTGAGGAGGTTCCAGGTCCTTTGTTTTCTGCCAAATTTTAGTTCTAATAACCTTCTCAGTACCATTTCCCCAGTGATTGCAAATATTTTACCTTTTAGTGTCATAGAGCTGTACAGCACGCAGACAGACCCTTTGGTCCAACTTGTCTGTGACAACCAAGGATCCCAACCTAATCTAATCCCATTTGCCAGCACTTGGTCCATATCCCTCTAAATCCTTCCTATTCATTTACCCATCCAGATGCTGTTTGAATGTTGCAATTGTACCAACCTCCACCACTTCCTCAGACAGCTCATTCCATACACGTACCACTTTCTGCGTGAAAAAGTTGCCCCTTTGGCCTCTTTTAAATCTTTCCCCTCTCACCCTAAACCTATGCCCTCTAGTTCTGGACTCCCCTTCCCCAGGGAAAAGACTTTGTCTATTTACCCTATCCATGCCTCTCATGATTTTTTAAACCTCTATAAGCCTCCGATGCTCCAGGGAAAACAGCCCTGGCCTATTCAGCCTCTCCTTATAGCTGAAACCCTCCAACCCTGGCAACATCCTTGTAAATTTTTTCTGAACCCTTCTAAGTTTCACAACATCCTTCCGATAGGAGGGAAACCAGAACTGCATGCACTATTCCAAAAGTGGCCTTATCAATGTACTGGACAGCTGCAACATGACCTCCCAACTCCTGTACTCAATAGTCTGACCCATAAAGGAAAGCATACCAAACATCATCTTCACTATCCTACCTACCTGTGACTCCACTTTCAAGGATTGATGGACAATTATTTCTGGGGTGTTATTTGTATCCTCAACAGTGAAAACAGCTGCAAAGTACTATTCAATTCCTCTGTCACTTTCATATTTGCTATTAATACAGCTCAGCTTCTTACTGTTGAGGACCAAAACTCTCTTTAGTTTCTCTTTTTGCCTTTCAATTAACTATAGACACTTCTGCTTCTTCTAGCTTATCTTCATACTTACATTTCTCCCTATATTTTTCTGTGTCTTATATTCTGTCCATTCTTCTAAGCTACCACAAATTTTTGCAAAATTGGATGATTTGTCTTTTAATTGAATACGATCTTTAATTTCTTTAGCCACAGATTGTGTCCGTCCTCTGGACAAAATGTATCATTTCTGAGTACTTCTAAGGATTCCTCTAAATGTCTGCCAATTTAGCTCTACAAATCCATCACTTAAACCTAATTTTCCAGTTCACTTTAGCTCGCTCTATCCTTATAATTTCGTTTACTCAAGTTTCAAACACAAACTTTTGCAAACAAACTGAAAATGGAAATAACTGCTGAGAAGGTTGGAAATTTCTAGGTGTGGAAATGTTAAAATAAATAACCCATAAGATACAAGTAGAATAATGTATCACATTGTCCTTTTTTTATTCATACTGTCCTGTATTTGCTGTTCTTACTTTAGAGAAACAACAAAATTAATTTATTTTTCTTGTAGATAAAACGTTGTGGTCCCATTTCATAGAATCTGAGATTCTCTACAGTGTAGAAACAGGCCAATTAGCCCAAAAAGTCCACACTGACCCTTCGAACAGTAACCCACCCAGACCCATTCCCCTACCCTATTACTCTACATTTACCCAGACTAATGTACCTAACTCTCACATCCCTGCATATTATAGGCAATTTAGCATGACCAGTTCACCTAACCTGCACCTTTTTGGATTGTGGGAGGAAACTAGAGCACCCAGTGGAAAGCCACACAGACAAGGGGAGAACATGCAAACACCACACAGACAGTTACCTGAGGATGGAATCAAATCTGGGTCCCTGCTGCTGTGAGGCAGCAGTGTTAACCACTGACCACTATGCATTTGCACTTGCCCAATGGATTTTGAAATTATCTTCAGTTGCTGGATAACTTGCAAAAGACTGGAAGCTGATTGAATTTGAAGATTCTTTATTTATCTGGTGTTTTCTGTTTTGATTTCAGGAGGTAGTACTGGAACATCACCAACAACTTCTAGCCCAGGAACTCCATCCCCTTCAGCATCTTCCCATCTACTGTCTCCATCCTGCTCCCCGCCTACTTTCCACCTGGCCCCCAACACTTTTAATGTTGGCTGCAGGGAAAGTCAATTCTGCAATCTCAACCTCTCTGAATATCCAGCCTGTGCCCGAGGCAACATGGCTACCCTGCAGAGTTATCCAGCTCTAGCTGAGGGTGGATATAATCGACTACAAGGTCCCAGTGCTTCTTCTCAACCACCGTCAGAAACGTTTGTTCCACAGAAGACATCTTCACTAATCTCTGCAGTACCCACCCCTTCTTCTCTGCAAGGCAACAACAAGATGGATGCTTACAGCAGTCAACTCCCACCATTTACTGCTTCCCAGTTTCAGTACGTCATGCAAACAGGAAGTCCTAATTCTAACACCTCTTCATCTCACATGTTTAGTGGTAGTCATGTCCAACAGAGTTCCTACAATGCCTTCTCATTACACAACCCATATAACCTTTATGGTTACAACTTCTCTGCCTCCCCCAGACTGGCAGCCGGCCCTGAGAAACTTAATGCCTCCCAAAGCACTTTACTCTGCTCCTCTTCTCCCAATGGGGCCTTCAGCGAGAGACAGTTCTTGTCCACGGGAATGGATGGGATGCATATGATTGGCTCCACTCCTTCCCAGCAGCCTCAGAATACTTGTGACACCAGACAATATGGGACTGTCCCAGGGAATTCTTCTCAAATGTCAGTGCATATGGTATAAAAAGAATATTTAACAAAAAGTCTTTACCTGAGTTTGTCCATACACACGTAGCACTATGCACTAGTGGTTGATGTCAATACTAGCAGCAGTAAAATTATGTCTCCAAAGTGTATTAATATTAATCTTCCCAATTTCAGTTAAAATCCTACAAGGACCCAGAACAGAATGGTCTTTGAAACTGTAATGATATTGGGAGAAACAAGCCCTAAGTAAAACTATATTGAACACAGAAAATGTAAATGTAATTGGGTATCTATCATTGTCTAGAATGTGATATATTTACCCTGTTACACAACATACAGAACAAATACAGAATTCTGCTTCAAAAGCAGCATGATTTCCCAAAATTGGACAAATGCCTGTCCCTTGCAGCAACACGTGTGATTTGCACTGAAATATATTGAAATATATTCTGACAAAGTATATTGTCTAATTTTGAGGAAAAACTGGTTACCTTTCTCAATACTAATAAGTATTATGTCTCATTTAGGATCCTTCCTGTATTCCATATTGTTGTGTTCAGAGCTGTCCAATCAGGAAGTTGTACTGTAGCATTTCAAAAATGGCCCATTCCGATGTCACTTTGGTGTTTGGCCCTTAAAAGAAGATCATTGTTTAAGTTTCTAAGAAACAAGCTCATTTGTCTTTATATTTTCCTTTTCTTTTGCAATTTTGCAAAACTGTAATATTGACAATTTCAATAACTGACTCAAACAACATGTAGAAAACACAGTGTATGTATTTGAATTCAATGTGAAGAAAATGCGAACATTTCTAATCAATGCTGGAAAAGCTATTAATAGTGAAACATGATTACTTCTAAACTGCTTGTTTTAATCAACAGTGCACTCATCAAAATGGAGGATAATGTTGTGCAAAGAGCAAAAGTTTTTAATGAACCCAATTAGATAATAAGTCTCTAAGGTTGTCCCATTGGGCTCCTTAATTTGGGTGGGCCATATTAACTAGCAGAAAGGCACACAAAATTTACTCAATCTCTGACTCTTAGGACATCATAGCTTCACCAAAAGAAGAATAAACACTTACTAAGATGGTCACAGAACTTGGTGAACTACCTGCAAAGAAACTCTTGATTCTTTTGTGCTAAGTGTTTGGATCTGCTAATCTAATAACAAGAACTTTTTCCAGTTCAAATAATTGTGCTTGTAAAGAAGCAACCTCCTGTAAACGGATCTGTACATGAAATTAAAAAAAAAAGTGGGGAATGAAACCATGCTTCTGAAAGTGTTCCTTTTAAACAAACACTCCCACTACAGTTGTGCTTACATATTGTGTGGCGCCAGGCAAAATGTATGGTAATGCATTTGCATGGAAAACAGACGAAGTTCAAGACGTTCTTTATCATAGCTCCACTGCCAGAGAACAGACATGATCAAAAACTGTGGTGGCCAGGCAATGTTATGCTTGGAGCGAAAGAGATTGAAACAATGACATCTCTGGAGACTAAAGTCCAGCTAAACATCTCACACCAATGTCATTAGGATCGTCCCAGTCAGCTGTATCAGCTTTCCTTCATATTTAACTTGTACTCTTTCACTCAAAATTAGAATTAAAGTTCAAAAGTCAGACTTATTAAGCATTTCTGATGATTGCCAGTGAACCTGGGCTCTTTTCTAAAACTCTTTATGCCTTTAGGTCTTATTTTTAAGCCATTAGTGAGCTCAGGTGTAGATGCATCTAGAACATTATCAATTACAGCCACACCAAACAAAAACTTCCAACATTCCTTTGGAATTTTCTGCAAAGATCCTTGGCAAGAAAATACCTTTTCCAGCATTTTGCATCAGTACTCTTTAATAATAGCAGTACACTAGCAATAGCTTCCTATATGCTACATTCAGTTGATCCTGACTGCAAATATTGTCTTTTCAACTCCCCATCCCCAGAAGATTTGTGAAGCTGTCTCTATCCACAAAAACAGCAAATGAATCAATTATAGGACTGCTTTAAAAACAATTATTTTTCATTTCTGGGAAGAACCAAACTGTTTTCTGGTGCTTCCTAAGTCTACCTGACCAATCTCAGTGGCCATATGAATAAAGTCCTATAATTTCTCAGAAAGGGACCTTTCTACCTGAAGAACATAATCAATTGTAGACTTGAGAAAAAGTTTGAAGTGCCTCAAAGCATAAAACTATACAACCCCAAACACTCAGGAAAGGTTTTAGCACAGCCAACTCCATGAGTATGTGACTGATCTTTCAGGGAGAAAGCTAACAGACTTGACAAAAAGTCCAGTAGTTTCCTAAATGAATAAGTAAATGCCTCATGAAAATAGCCTTTCTCTTGTGCAAACAATGATCCAATAATAGAAATTGCTAGAAAATCTCAGCCGATCTGGCAGCACCTGTGGAGAGAAATCAGAGTTAACGTTTCAGGTCCAGTAAACCTTCTTCAGATTTCTCTCCACAGATGCTGCCAGGCTTGCTGAGATTTTCCAGATATTTCTATTATTTTTTTCAGATTTCTAGAATCTACCCTTCTTCCGATTTTGCATAAATTCAAATAATATATAGTTTGATACATTTGAATTCCCTTTTACAAAGTAACAATTCTGTTTTTGCATACTTAGGACTAGAAACATTCTGTCACTTATTCGATAGGTCCGCAGTTTTCTAGTCCAGATTAGGCCTGTAACTATGAACGAGGTCAAGATTGCCATTTTCTGTATCATTTGTGCCCATGTACCAGGTGTCTGTAATTCATTGCTGATTTCAGACGAACATGACCTGCTGATCACATTACATAAGGGAAATAATTGAGCTTAGCAATATTCACCCAAAGGAACTTCATGAACTAAACTGTGCATCTCAATGGTGATGAACTAAAGACTATACTGAGTATGAAACTGTTTTATACATCAATATTTATGAGATTAAATAATGTATTAATATACTGGTGAAATCTGTGAATTGAATAGAATTATGATAGTGAGATCTCTAACTTAAATTATGTGTCGCAGTTGCGAGGTCAGTGGGCCCAAGGACTACTAATAGTATTCAGGAAGTTCTTTTGACTGAATGGTATGTGACACAGGAGAACTCTATAGACTAGGTAATATATTTGGTTGGGAAGAATAAGCTGAACCAGTCCTTTGCACACAGGGGTTGTGTGGAATGAAGAGTTTGTTGAATAACAAATCAAAATCCATATTTTGGGTGTACACACTAAATTTTAATGAAATTGTTTAACTGGGGAAAATTTCAATAGGCTAGTGAGCTCGTAAGGTTTCAAATTTCATGACTATATGTGAAAAACATAAATAAATAATTCAACATTTTTCATTGATGCCGATAAGCATTTTAACATTTTCATCCGTTATTTTTTCCTCTCCTTTCCTCACCATCACATTTTGCTATTTGCCCTCTGATTTCATTGGCTGAATCTTACCATACATTGGCAAAGTATCATTGTCTTTTTTGGAGGTTTCCCTGGGCAAAGCCTAATGAGTTTTTATATGCTATCATCCCAAATGTACCTCATTAACTACCAACTGCACCCCTTTTGTCTGATGCTTGGCAGATTGTATCATTTGTAGCCAGAAGAATATGCCACTGCCAGGATATCCCAGAATAGACTGGCATTCCTGGTGCTGATGCCATATTTACAAAAGTACCAACAGTCTTGAGATACCTAGTACAGTTTGTGACATTTGCCCTGGACTTGGCAGATAAAGGGAAATTGGTGTCCTGCTTTGCGGACAGGGACTTGGATAGGATGGTACAGGGAGATATCTAGTATTGTCAGGACCAGCAGTGGGGGGTGGGGGGCATGACACCAGACTCTGCCAGACAGTCCAAGATTGCTACCCAGGTTGCCAACTGAAAAAAGGTGCAGCAACATAAGAAAGCCAATGTCCCTCTCTTCACGGTTAGATCAAGTGCCATAAGCTTCTCTCTGCTATCTCACATTTAATCTCTACTACTGATCCACCAAGACTCATGGTCTATCACTCTCGCTGTTGCATCTTCCCAACTCTGTATCAACCCTGCCTTGCCCCAGACTACAAATCCTGCATAGCCTCTGTGCTGTCTACTCACTCACTGGGGAGACCACCACCTTTCCCCCTTGAGCACTGCCACTTTCATCTTATCAGTCTATCCCATTGCAGTGATAAGTGCAGGTGAGCTTCAGCATTAAAGTGCAGGAGCCTGGGTGAATCAGAATGTGACATGAGGGTGAGGAGGTATTAGCATGTGTTGTAGCCACTGTTCATGTAAGTGGTACATATAGCTGCTGCTCTGGAGAATGTTCTTCGATTTTGATGCAAGTCTCCAAGACTGAGGTCTGGAAGAGCAATTGGCAAACTCCAATCACTAGGTACTTGCTGTGACTTTCATACCAAGAATCCCAGAAACAGATAGTTTCTATCTGACCCATGGTGTGGCAGGAGCCTGCATATTAATGAGGTAGAGGTCAGGAAGAATAAAGACTATTGCTCACTCTCAAACTCATCAACACCTCATTAACAATCTTGTCTTGACACTGTTTATGAAAACAAGACTTGTGGCTCCCGATGTTGAGAAAGGACTTGCTGCACGTCTCACATGATTTTCCCACATTTCTCACCTTAGCCCACGTCATTTGGTGTCTTGTCAGATTCTGCCCACTGTTTCTACAATTAGCCATTTTAATATGGTGATAAATAGAGGTCTAAGTATCTCTACACCCAACTCTATTGTACAACTATGTTTGGCAGCTCTCTAATGTGGTGTGAGAATATCATTTGCTGCCCTGGAACAAAACCAACTTGAAATCTAGGATTGCTCTGAATTTTGGATTCTCACTGAAAAGAAACTGCCCCAGCATTGGAGTACTCATATCTTGCTCAAGTTTCACTCAGCAACTTATCCCAGCCTAATGCTTACATAAGCTTAGAAATCAGTTAAGTTGGTCCAATGTCAGAATCTAAAGTTAATTTATACCAACTTTTTTTGATACAAATATAACTGAAAATGTTATTCAGGCTGAGATTTTGCTTTGTTCATCTTATTTTCTTATACACTTTATTCTTATTTCTGTGACTAGATGCCTCTGGTATTATTGCTGAACTGTCAATCTAGAGATTCAGGTAATGTTCAGGGGATCTGGGTTCAATTCCCATCACTGTATTTTGAATTTGAATTCAACATATTTGGAATTAAGAGTCTAATGTTGACCACAAATCCATTGGTGATTGTTGGAAAAACCCATCTGGTTCACTAATGTCCTTTAGGGAAGGAAACTGCCATTCTTATCTAGCCTGGCCTACATGTGGCTCCAGACCCTTAGCAATGTGGTTGAATTTTAACTGTCCTTTGGGCAATTTGAGATGAACAATAAATGCTAGCCTAGCCAGAGACACCTTATCCTCTGAAAAAAGACAAAAAAAAATAACAACATTCATTATGTAACCACAACTCAGAACAAAGCATGAAACAAACTTTAACTATGTCTACTCAAATTTGAAATTTTGCTAGTTCTGGATATTCAATTAAATTTAATAGAAACATATTCAAATATATCTTTTTAAATACTGAGGGACTCAAACACCAATATTTCTAAATACTGGACACCAAGTGAAGATTCATTGTACTGCTTGTATCTACTCACTAATGCTACTGGGGTAAGATTCTGGGTAGGAGAAAGTGAGGTCTGCAGATGCTGGAGATCAGAGCTGAAAATGTGTTGCTGGAGAAGCGCAGCAGGTCAGGCAGCATCCAGGGAACAGGAGAATCGACGTTTCGGGCATAAGCCCTTCTTCAGGGCTTATGCCCGAATCTCTATGCTGAAGAAGGGCTTATGCCCGAAACGTCGATTCTCCTGTTCGCTGGATGCTGCCTGACCTGCTGCGCTTCTCCAGCAACACATTTTCAGCTAAGATTCTGGGTAAAAGCTTTGTTACACATTTCAGAATTGTTTAACAATTACTTATTATATTACTTCTGAAACATTCAAAAACAACCAGAAGTCTTTTTAAAATTATTTTTAGTAATACTTGGAACCAACAATTGTGACTCTGAACTGCAGAGGTAAGCAAGATACCTGAATCAAACAGTTAATAAGTTATTGCCATTCTGTCTGGGAAATGTATCTTCGTGTAAACACCAATTAGCAGTTTAACTCCAACAAGTTCTGTATCAGCTGCAACATGAAACTCATTGTAGCAATTTGTCTTTCATATTTGAATATCGAAAATAATATGTTAAAATAACATCAATAATAATTGTTGGCTATCATAAAGGGAAGAATGACACAATTTAGAATCTCACTGCTGATGTTGGAACTATACCTAGGACATTTATGATCTAGATACAAAGAAAACATCACTTCAATGTGGTGCCTTTTGCTTCCATATTGAAAGGAAATACTGTTCAAGAAAGTCCCCACCCAACCCCCTTCACAATTCTTATGTGAAGTATAAGAACAGGAAACCATCAGGAAACAAAAAAGGAACACAAAAAAACCCAATAAGGAACACATACAGCCTTTCTTTCAATTGGTCATCCTTGAAGCAGGATGTGAAATGAAACAACAAGTTTGAAGAGAATGAAGTATTGGCACGTTACTTCCTGTGGTTGATACATGCAATCTGGCCCCATTGGACATGAAATATGATTGTAGCCATTCTAATATGTATATTACAATCAAGTTTATTAAGGGAAAAATGGAAATCATATCAATTGTAAAGTTTCACAGGAGTTAACATTGTCAACCTTAGACAATAAAATTAGATGTGAGAACAAATAACATTAAATGAACCTCTTTATTTCATGTATTGCTCATAAAAACTTATATTCATATCCTTACTGTAAATCAGCAATGTAGATAATAAAACACACCAATCAGGCATATGTAAAACTGCAATGAAAATGATTGTCTATGGAGGAGAGATATATTTCAATAAATTTCAAAATGCTTACTGTGGTTGTGAGTCTATTCTATAAATGCTTTGCTTTTCATTCTTTACACACATATATCACTGTCCGTATGTGCCATGTATTTGGGTGCCCATGCTACATCTCTCCCAGACCTTAATGTTTCCAATTTCCTTCTTGGGTGCAGTAAATCACAAGAAAAATCTTCATTTCATCATTTGGAGTCCCCTAAAGTTGTGCACATTTTATATATTGCAATAAATCAAACACAAAAAAGAGTTTAAATCTGTTGCAGATGCAATACCAAAAATGTCACATTTCTATAAGTGGCCCAGATGTGGTAAGGATGAGCACACTGTCCCTTGTGCGATTTGGTTTGATCTTTGCATAAAGCAAATCCGTTTCTGTTGAATTGGAAGTTAGATCTGAATCATTCTAGTTGCTGGCCATCCAATAACACAAGGCAGAACTTAATTTAGCCTATTCTGATTCCTGGCTTTGATTTGTGAGTTTAATCTGGTTCAAATCAATGGTACTTCCAAAATTCATATTTTTTTGAATCTCTGACCAGATATGGGCTCAATTTAATGTACAGTATAGATTGTATACTCATCAGTTGAGTAATGTTCAGATATGATGTACAGAGCTAATTTATTTCTAAAAGGCTAATACAGTCATTTTCTTATTCAAAATTTGTTACTTTCCGTCATTACTCTAATCAATAATACATGTTCAATTTCTCATTAATTGCCCACAAAAGGTAAGCAAAACTTAATTTTTGTTGAATCTGGTTTGAGACCAAATACAGAAACATTGGAACGTAAAAATCAAGAGCAGAAGTAGGTTTTTTAGACCCTTGAGCTTGTTCCACATTTTGATGAAGTCATAGCTCATCTGTTAGTGTTTTGAATTTAGCATTGCCAACAACCCAGGTAATATTTGATCCCTTTGTCCATCAAGAATCTACCTATTTTCACTTTAAAAATAGCATCAACCTCACCTCCACAATTTTCTGATGCAGGGATGCCTGAAGTTGTATAAATCTCAGGGACAAAAAAAATTCTCATCTCTGTCTTAAAAGGGTGCCCCTTATTTTTAAAACAGTGGCTCCTTGTCCTGGACTCAGCCTCAAGAGAAAATAGAAAATTAAGGGCCATCTTGTCAAAACTGTTAAGGATTTTGCATACTCCAAACACGTCACCCCTCACATTTCTAATTGCCAGCACTAATAAGCCTAACCTGTCTAAACCTTCTTCAAACGTCAACCTGCTCATTCAAGGTCTCAATCTAATAAACCTTTTCTCAATTGCTTCCAATGTACTTACATCCATTTCAAAATAGGGAGACCAAAACTGCTCACAATATATGAGTTATGGTTTCACCAATCCAATGTCCTGTATAGGTGAGGCACAACATCCTTACTTCTAAGTTTTATTCCCCCCATAATAAAAGAAAACATTCCAACAGCTTTCTTAATCATTGGCTGTGACTGCATATAAACCTTTCGTGATTTGTCTTTGAGCACCTATATCCTTTTGTACCTTGGAATTCTGCAGTTGTTTTCCATTTAAGCAATATTCTACATTTCTGTTCTACCTGCCAAAGCAAACTATACATTTTCCACATTATGCACCATCTGCCAGATTTTTCCTCCACTCATTTCGAGATATCAAACAAGGTCCTTAAATGCCTTTAATTTGGGTTTGAAATCTAATCTTTACTTGAGTTAGATCTCGCATAAAACCTTTAATTATAATCAAACATTGATAGATTACAACTAAGTCTTTATTGGGCAGTATTTTACAGTTTTCAACTATTGCATAGAGTCAGATATCTGAGATTCAAATTATTTCAAATTCCTAAACTGTATTATTTTCTTCCTTATTTACAAGATGAAAAGTAACATTTATGTTGTGAGTAACATTTGTCAATCACAGAATTAGTCATCCTCTCCAAATCTCACCTCACCTTTTTAAGAGAATCAGTTATAGTTGTTGAGAATGTTTCATGGAAGCAGTCTCTACTAAAACTGAAAATGCAATGTTGTGCAATTCTGTCCATTAAATAATCAATAACTTCAAAACTAAGTCTAGACATCAATCTAGTTTGTGACGGATAATAATAAGAGGTATTGAAATTGTTAGTGACTGAATGTACTCATAACAAATAATGAAGCTTTCAGTAAATCTTCAGTAAGTAGGGCAAAATACAAATATTCAAGGATGGAACATATACTCGACCTCTGTCCAATGTGAGCAATGGTGAGTAAATTGATAGAATCGCAAAGGATGGGCAGAAAGGTTCCCTTTCCCAATCAAGTGTTGAGTGGCAAGCTGAGATTTTTATCAGTGAGAGGCCTATTTGCATGCAGTTGAACACTTTAACATCTCACTATTACCTAATCTCACCTCATTTATTTGCAGTATCCTATCCTCCTACTTGTCAGGTAGAAACTAGACAGTAACAATTCCTGTTGTCAAAGTCAGAGCAGTTACCTGCCGATTCCAGCTTGCCACATGCGCCTCCAGACTGCCCGCTTGGACATCTGGCACCAACATCTCAGGGCACACGTCATGATCAGTAACCACACTCACCTCACATTTACAGACATTGCCATCTGACATGTAGCAGCCTCTCCACATCTTCATGGCACATCACAGATGTACCCTTTTGCATTCCAATGCAGCACTGGCACCTTTCATTGTATTGCTGTTGTAAAGACACTTTGGAGACAGGGCCAGGCACCATCTCATGGACTGAACCAAGGAACATTTCAGATCTGTTCACTTACTCTCTCAGCACTTCATCATTTTTTCCCTTACTGGATATGTACAGATCCCTTCCTGGCCTTCCCTTTTTGTGCTTTGCCCTCTTAGCTGCAGTTAAAGGCTCACAACACTTCTGTTTTTCTGTGCTGCCTAGCAGAGACACAAAGTCAGGCAGCTTGTCATAATTGTGAGCAGTCAACAGGTAATATTGCTGGACATGTTGCAGTATACCTTTGTGTTAAGTCAATCTCATGCCTGCAGCATGTTCCAGCAGCCTGCATGCTCAACACAGTGCATCTGCCCTTCAACCAAATGGCCATGCCTCAAAGTCTAAGGAGGATACTCCTCAGTCAATCAAGTGGGGCTTCGGTCAGTCAGGAGATCCTGGTATAGGAAGTCAAAGACATCATGGGTCCACAGTTTAAGGGCTTTGGCAGGATTTGTTGGCTTTTGATGTTTGAAGGCTTTTCAGTCTGTGATGGCCCCACATTGAATAATGAAAAGATGCTGGTCTACATTGGGCATTGAGGAAACATAACACAGATTGTAAGCTCTTGACTGGATGCATGACTGAGTTTCAAAGTTGTACCAGTGTCAGGGTCCCTGGCTTAGTCCAGCACTAGTGAGAGCGTGTGCCTATGGCAAGTTGGCAAATAGGAGAAGCAAGGCACGATGAAGGCGTGGTGCAAAGTTAATGCATGAATTTAGGATGATAGACCAAGAAAGCCCAGAAATCCCTGTAGAGAGAAATTCTCCATGAAACTCCAATAAGTTATACTTCGCCAATTTCTGGTGAGATTCAGCCCATAACCTCAATCCATATTTGCTCCTCAGTTAGTACATCTCATTCAAAGTATCAATTAGGTATTATAAACTGTTTAACATTATTTATTTGTGAAAATTCCCGAAAACTGTCTTCTGATTGCTAAGCAACAGCCTTAGAAGGGACTGTGTGTCGGGTTTAGTTCTGATTTTCTTTATGATTGAAGTGATCATACAAATATTCATCTTTCGGAGGAGAAGAGAACATTGAAGAAGTGAAGAGATGAGGAAAAAGCACTGTCACAGTGACTCCATCTACAAGAATATAAAGATATAATGCATCTTGGGAATTTTCAGATTGGCTAGACTGGTTATTTTAGTGATTTGAACATTTTGAAATTAGTGAATGTCTGTTCTCATTATACAAAAGTTGAAAATATTCTCAAATAATATATGCACGTGCTAATCTATATTTCATTCCTTCATTGTTTATCCAGAAGCTATAAAGTAGTAATAACTATATGTTTGGTACACAACATGATTATTTTTCTAAGGCACCCATCATGGTCACCTTCAAATCTGAATTGAAGGTACAAGAATGGAAATGAATTTGGCCTATTTTTGAGCTAAAAATACTGGGACAGTGTGCCAAAAGCAAGAGGTCTGCAGCTCAGCTCAAACTGGGCTCAGACATAATCAGCAAGTTGTGTTTTTCTTTTTCTCATGGGATATGGGCATCACTCACAAGGCCACTATTTATTGTCCATTCTAATTAGCTCTTAAACCGAATGTCATACTGAAGTATTTCAGAGGGCAATTGAAAGTCAACCACATTGTTATGACCTGAAGTCACAGATAGGTAAGGATGGCACATTTCCTTTGGTATATGACAGATATAAACCAGATGTGTTTTCTGTGACAATTCACAATAATTTCATGGTAGATAATTTTAATCAACCTGCCCAGATATATTATGATATATGTCAGGGACTTGAACACAGGATTTCAATCTCTGATGCAGAGACACTACCACTGTGCCACAAGACACTATGGTTCCATGACAGGCATGCTGTAATAATAAACAATCAACCATAAAAAGTTAGGCACTTCAACTACAACTGAATAGTGCAGTCCAGGAAGGTGCCAGGTTTGATCAGTCTTAAAATGCAATGAAAAATCAAATGAACCACCGCTGCTGGAAATCGAAAACAGCAACAGAAATTGTTGGAAAATCTCAGCAGGTCTGGCAGCATCTGTGCAGAGAAATCAGAGTTAAAGTTTCAGGTCCAGTGACCCTTTTTTTTGCCTGAAGATTTTCCAGCAATTTCTGTTTTTGTTAAGTTTCAATGATCTTATGTGGACCAAGGTAATAAGAAAAATCTAATTGACTTACATGCCTCTGCTAGAAAGTAGCAAAGTCTGCAAAGATTGTTGGGCAGAAAACAATCCAACAGTCTATAAGGAAAGTATGCAGCTAAGTCGATAGCAGATGAAGATAGGATTCACTTAAGAGGATTTTTGAAAACTGCGAAGTAAAGCCATTTCCAAGCATGAGCCAGCTCTTTCACAAATAAAGATTTTGAACAACAAATGAGTTATTTGCCCCAGGACTGAAAGGGGTTATATCATTTGAAAATATTTTGTAGAATGCCAAAGAGAAAGGCTACTTACTATCCACTGTGTTAATTAATGACTGAATAAAATAGAAAAAAAAATCTGAATTGAAGGTACAAGAATGGAAATGAATTTGGCCTATTTTTGAGCTAGAAATACTGGGACAGTGTGCCAAAAGCAAGAGGTCTGCAGCTCAGCTCAAACTGGGCTCAGACATAATCAGCATATTGTTGTGGTTCCCATCTTGGCATCCACTGGCAGCTCCCCGAATCTATAAACATGGACTTGGGTCAACTCAATAGAATCCTTCAGGTGAGAACTGGGAATATGTTGAAAAGACAAAGTCCTGTGTGTATTATATCTAAGTGAGTGAACAATATTCATTCGACTGCATTGTCCTAGACATGATCTATTATGTCGAGAAGTTGATATGTAATTACTGTGACAAAGTTAGTATGTATGTGCACAACAGAAAATTTATCAGTATTCTTATGGTCATGTTATTTTGTGTATGTGTTTGGAAGAGAAAGTGTATATGTATAGAATTGAACTTAATGTGGGGATGGGAGTGTGTGTGTGTGTGTGATTAATTATGATCAGCATTATGGTGGTTGCAGTCAGCAGACCTGCCCCTTTGACCCATCATAAATGTGGAGTGCACACAGGCCATTGATCACTTTAGAAAATAGCTTAACAGGCCAGATGTGTTTCCTTCATTTCAGGTGATTTCAAGTAAGTGACAAGGTAAATTTAAGGTCAATGTTAAAAGCCACACATATTCTCAGAGGTCAGAGTAATTCACAAGTATTAATAACGTGGTTATCATTAATTGGCATCATTATCTAATTATTTATATATACTGGTTACTAATTTGGCTATGTAATTTTAGTGTTGGCAGTGTGGAATTTCATTCAGCCCCTCCTGTCAACATGTACCCAAACAGAGGTCATGTTGTGATCACTTGATGGTGTATACTTATACTTAACCATGAAAGATAATGAGCTGTTTTATTCACGTGGAAACAAGCAATCCAAATTAATACTTAAATATCTACTTCTGTCTCTCTTGACGATACGAACACATATGTTACGCATTTGTTTTCTCAATTTTCTATTTGGTCACATTCCATCTTCAACCTACTAATTTAGCACAAAAAAATGCCACAAAATTGTCCACAGACACTGACTTAGGACATTTTATTTGAAGGAGGGAATGGCTAAACTTCCTCTTTTCACCACAAGAATATTTCCTTTCATTAAATAAGAAACATAGATAACAATGTACTCTGTAGCAAGAAATCTTTATTTCAAACGTCAACAAGGCTCATTGTAAAATGCTAGTGTTAAATTGTTAACAGAATTTTGATTTGCATCGGCTATTGTTTGGGAAACACCTCCAGAAACGATTCCAAATTCCTGCTGAGAAGGCGGAAGTTTTTGATTCATTAAACAGAGCAGTTTATGTATCATTTACACTTACATTTTGTAAATCTTCTTTCTTCATTATATTACTTTCTAATCATGAAATGTTGATTCCCAAAGCAGAAGATGGCGCTGTTATTAAATAAGACTCCTGTGATGCACCTACACCTGCATATTAGCAGTCATTGACACCTCATGCCAGTAATTCAGCCTTTGGTGCATGTTCTATACAGTTGGATTCCCATTGGTTAGAGAATAAACCTCTTCAAATGTCTTAGAGTTACAAGGAAGTTTTTGTTCATCTTTCAACAACCAAAGTAGGGGTGATTGGACAAAAACAGTCAAAGAATTACCTATCTAACCAGAAAAATTAAATGATCACGTTGAGGCTGCTGCACTCCAGCCTGGAGAGCCTTGACCTGGGGCACCAATTTAAAACTGAGATGAGGGGAAGTTTTCACTCACATGGTTTGGAACTCCTTGCCACAGAGACTGTGGGGCAGAGTCCATGTGTATCTTTAAAGCTGAGACAGATTCTTGATCAATAGGGGAATCAAGTGTTCAGGGTAAAATGCTGGAAAGTGGACATGAGGAATGTCAGGTTAGCCATGATCGCATTGAATGGTGAAGCAGACTCTAGAGGCTGAACAGCTTACTCTCGTTCACACTTCTTATGCTCTAATGGAATTCTTGAGGCAAAGTTTGAAATATAGTAGTTTTCCATCAACCTCAATTCATGGATTATGTGCTGGTATGTCACTGAGCATTGACTTATTCACAGTAAAGTTTCAAAGTTTTGCAAGGATTGTGTTTAAAAGCATCACTCCAAAGTTTCACCTTCGCACATGATGCTCCACCTCATCTTGGGGTTGCTACAAGTGCAGATTAGAGTGGTGCTGCAAAAGCACAACACGTCAGGCAGGATCCGAGGAGCAGGAAAATCAACGTTTTGGGCAAAAGCCCTTCATCAGGAATGGCTTGATGAAGGGCTCTTGCCCGAAACATTGATTTTCCTGCTCCTCAGATGCTGCCTGACCTGCTGTGCTTTTCCAACATCACTCTAATCTTGATTCTAATCTCCAGCATCTACATTACTCACTTTCGCCTTGCTACAAATGCAGTCTTATAATAAATCTGAAAAATAGTTAGCCCATGTACAGTTGTCTGTGACTTTGATTCATCTCCTAAGATTATGAGAGAATGTGATGGGTATGTATTCTTCAGAAGCAACTTTTCTTTTTAGAACTCGATCATGACAGGAGACTCCTAGCAGCACAACGAAATGGCTTTCATGATGTTCTCAAAGCCCTTCTGAAGAGATTAAAACTCCCAGCAATTCATTTTTGTCCCTAATTGTGACTGACTAAAATGAAGAAGATTTTTTTCTGGAAGGCACCAATCACATCAAGAGACGTCACCATACACACACAGAGGTGAAGGTGAGATGTTGAAGACAACACACAAACATCCAAACAGTTCATTGCCCAGTTATTCAAGTCCCAGATGCCCCACATGTGGCAAAGTCTGTAGATCACAGAGTGTCCCTACTAGCCATCTCAAACTATAACAAACTAGAGTGGAAGCAAGTCATCCTTCATCCCAGGGAATTGCAAAAGAAGAAGACCTTTCTTCATTTAGTAGTTTGCTATGATATGGGGTTTGTTGTTAACTTTGGCTTATGTTATCTCATTCATGAAAGTTATGAAAATGCACATTGCTATTCAAAGGGGGCTTAACTTAGTCCAGAATCTGTTCTCCTTTCATAAATGGTGTGAGAAAAAGCCTGAATTGTGAAGTTCATACAAGCAAAATTGAGAATGCTTTAGCCAAACCAGTCGAATTTTTAAACTGAACAAATTATGCACCTTTTTTAAAAAAAAGTCACTATGCACCATTTCACTCAATGTTTAATATATTGAACCTACTGGGATAGAGAAGGATCATCTTTACATACAATACAGCCCAGCACATGAACAGGCCCTTTGACCCACCAAGCCTGCATCGATTCCTGATTCTTATTTAAACCTGTTACTTATTGTCCATCCCACTGTTCACCTCATGTTCATGTGTCTATCAAGTTACTTAAACATTGCTAACATTTTTGCTTCCACCACCTCCACTGGCAGTGAGTTCCAAATGCCCACCACCCTCTGGGTGAAACATTTACCCTGCAGTGCTCCCTGAAACTTTCTCCCCTCTCACCTTGAACCTGTGCGCTCTTGCAGTTGACCTTTCCACCCTGGAAAAAAGCCTCTGACTATCCACCCTATCCAAGCCTCTCATAATTTTGTCAACCTCTATCAGGTCATCCCTCAGCATCCAGCTTTCCAGTGAAAACAATCTAAACGTATCCAACCTCTCCTCTTAACTAAACGTTTCAGACCAGGCAACATCCCAGTGAAACGTTTCTGCACCCTCTCCAAAGCATTCACGTCCTTCTGGTAGTGTATGACCAGAACTACATGCAATATTCCAAATGTGACCAAACTGAAATTTTATATAGCTGTAACATAATTTGCCAACTTTTATATTCAGTGCTCTGGCTGATGAAGGTAAGTGTGCTGTATGCCTTCTTGAACATCTTACCCACCTGTGTTGCCACTTTCAGGAATCTATGGAACTATATGCCCAGATCCCTCTGTATGTCAATGCACCTCAGAGTTCTGCCATTTAATGTATAGTTTACACCTGAATTTGATCTTCCAAAATGCATCACTTCACATTTGACCAGATTAAACTCCAACTGCCATTTTCTGTCCTAATCTGCAATCTATCTGTATCCCACTGGATCCTTTGACAATTCTCCTCACTATCTGCAATTTTGGTGTAATCTTCAAACTTACTAATCAGTTACATTTACTTACTATCACTTACACTTTCATCCAGATCATTTATACATGCTACAAGCAACAAAGGCCTGAGCACTGATCCTTGTGGAACACCACTGATCTCTATACTGAAAAGCAGCCTTCTACCACTACTCTCTGTCTTCTGTGATCAAGCCAGTTTTGTATCTATCTAGCTAGCTTACCCTAGATCCCATGACACTCCACCTTCTGTATCAGCCTGCCATATGGTACCTTATCAAATGCCTTACTAAGGTCCATGTAGACAGCATCCACTGCTTTTCCCTCATCAATCATTCTTGTCACCTCCTGAAAAAACTCAGTCAAGTTGGTGAGACAAGACCCTCCCTGCACAAACCCATGCTGCCTATTACTAATAAGTCAAATGTGAATAAATCCTGTCTTTCAGTATCTTCTCCAACAGCTTCCCCACCACTGACATCAGGCTCATCAGCCTGTAATTCCTTGGATTATCTCTGTTTCCTTCTTAAACAAAGGAACAACTTTACCTATTCTCCGATACTCTAGAACCTTGCCTGATGCAAAGGAGGATGCAAAGATATTTGTTAAGGCCCTTGCTATTTCCTCCCTTGCCTCCCACAGTATTTTTATGGAGGTGCTGGTGTTAGACTAGGGTGAACAAAGTCAGAAGTCACACAACATTAGATTATAGACCAACAATTTATTTGAGATCACAAGCTTTTGGAGCACTGCTCCTTCATCAGATGAAGACTTGGTGAACACCTTGTGTCATGTGACTTCCCTGCTCGAGAGTATTCACACCTTTCCCTAACGTCAACATCTCTCATGTGCCTCTCTTTGGTGAATACCAATGTAAAGTAATCATGGATCTCACCTATTTCCTCTGGATTCATACATAACCTCCCTCTTTTATCCTTGAGTGAGTCTATTCTTTCCCTAGCTCCCCTCTTGCTTCTAATATATGTATAAAATGCCTTAGGATACTCCCTAACCCTGCTGGCCAAAGACATTTCATGGCCCCTTTTAGCCCTTCCAACTCCCTGTTTGAGCTCCTTCCTACTTTCTCTATATTCTTCAAGGACTTCAACTATTTATAGTTGCATAAACCTTAGGTATGCTTCCTTTTTTATTGACTAAGCTGATAATTTCCACTGTCATCCAAGGTTCCCAAGTCCTACCATTCCTGTCCTTCATTTTCTATGCCTATCTTGCATTCTAATCAACTGGTCCTTAAAAGACTCCTACATGTCAGATATGGATTTATCCTCAAACAGTCACTCCCAATCCACATTTACTAATCCTTGCCTAATTTGGTTATGGGTTGGCCTTCCCCCAATTTAACACCTTCAAATGAGGTCCACTCTTGGCCTTATCCATAAATATCCGAAAACATACAGAATTATGGACACTGTTACCAAAATGCTCCTCCATTGAAATTTTGATCACCTGGCCAGGCTTATTTCTCAATACCAGGTCTTGTACGGCTCCTTCCCTCATATCCACATATTGTTTCACAAAACCCTCCTGGACATACCTAATAAACTGTTCTCCATACAAACCTCTGGCACTAAGGGAGTCCCAGGTCAACATGGGGGAAGTTAAAAATCACCCATCACCACAACTCTGTTATTTTCACATCTTCCCAGAATCTGACGACATATCACTTCCTCTATCTCCCACTGGCAGCTGGGAGGTCTGTAGTATAATCCTAGCACTGGGATTGCAACTTTCCTATTCCTTTGCTCTACCCATAATCCTCACTGCAAGATCCCTACATGGTGTTCTTCTGCAACACAGGTGTGATGTGCTCCCTAACCAGTGATGCAAGTCCCCATCTCTTTCGCTTCTTCCTCTATCTCATTTTGAAAAAATGAAATCCCAGAACATTAAACTGTCAATCCTGTCCCTCCTTCAACTATGTCTCTGTGATAGCAACAACATCGTAATTGCATGTATTAATCCAGGCTCTAAATTCATCCGTCTTACCTGTTATACTTCTTGTTTTGAAGCAAATACAGTCCAAACTTCCAGTTCCACTGAGCTTGCAACCTCTCCCTGCCCGCTCTTCATCGTACCTATATTTAACTTAGACTCAAGTTAAATTAAATTCAATCTATCTACTGAGTTATTTCTATATTATCATTATGTAAAATTTCTTCTTTAATACACATCCCATTATTGTCCAATTACCAATATGTCTTACAAGAAAAGAAAAGAATTTAATATTGAAACAAGGTTGTAACCCTAGGTCACTTCAATCTCTGGATACAAGATTTAACAAACACTTTCCACCTGTTGAAGAAATGAATGTTGCGTTAAATTTATGATAGCACTGTCTGAACTGCAGATACAATACAGCAAGTATTTTAATTAAAAATCTTTAAAGGAATACATGTTTTCTGAAGAAATAAATCAAAGTTCTTAGAAGGAAATCTATAACCCCTTGAACCATCAGTTATGGACTCAAAAAGCAAAACTCTAAAATGTTCTCAACTCCTCAGCAATCTTTCCATTATATTGACCTAAGTTTTATACATTTTGTCCAACATAATTATTGAACATTAACAAAACTTTCTCCATCTTACCACCCACCTGCAACCCTTTCTAGACTTTGGCATGCTCTATCAAGTTAATATTTAAGTATGAAGAGGGAGCGGGGCTGTGTGACATAATGATTTTGTGAAGTGTTGCTTTACCTTTGGTGCCAGATTTCAAACATGTGTAATATGACACTTAGCCCAAAGGGTTGATAAGAACTGCAAAGATAAGGGTTTATAGATTTCCTTCTGAGAACTTTCTCAACCCTGATTCTCATGCGATGGGGTCTGTTTTACAGAAGCCTATTATTAGCCTAAATCTAATCTTAAATCTAACTTAATTGGATAGTCACAGGAATCAAAGCAGTTAGTTGGCTCAGTTTAATTATTGAATCATGCTAACTAGTAACTGGACACCAAATAACAAAGAATATTGAACTTATATTTTTTCTAAAAAAATGAGAACTGTAGCACAGGAAACAGTGAGAAAATAACGACAGTGGGACTGGGAGAGGGGCAGAGAGTGATATCGTTTGGAGGGTGCAAAGTTCATGAAGAGAGAGTGGGGCTCAGCTCCTTTTCTTTCAATTCTAAAATGGCAGGTTTGAAGAACAAAAACTGAAGAGTGACATTTCAGGAACATCATAAATTCATTGACTAGTGAGAAACTACAATTGGGGTTGTCTTTAGATACTAGTAAATTAGAAAAGCTTATTTATCTTTAAAGAAGTAGCTACTTGAATTTATGATTAGGAATAGAGAAGCAACATTTCTCAGGGCCAATAAAACAAAATATAAGATAATATAATGAAATTAAATCAAAGTATAATAAAGCTAACACATAAAAGGACAGCTCAGTCACATGGGACATGTGTCCTGTAATATGTAGGAAGTCATGGAAACCACAGGTGAACATGGCAACCGCACGTGCAGGAACTGCTGCCAGATACAAAAACTTGAACCCCAGAGCTGAAGAGGAGACTGGAGTGACAGTGGCATATCTGCAAAACTGAAAACAATGTGGACAGCAAATTAGAGAGATGGTCACATTGCAGGCTAGGATCATACAGACAGAATTGGAATGCGTGACTGTCAGGCCATGCTCATTGATCAGGTTACCATTCTGATTACTGGTGAGGACATTTGTTCTGCAGAAGAATACAATCAGAGCCAGATTTTGTCAACATGACGTGTTCAGCTATAAGAGGAAGAGAAAAATATGATGGAAGAACAGTAGTGATAGAGGACTTATTAGTTAGGCAAACTGACAGATGTTTCTGTGGACATAGACATGACTCTGGGGTGACATGTTGAAAAAAAGGAAACAAGGAGTAATGGTTAGTGGATATTTTTCATACAGAAGGGAGTTTCAAGTGGAGTTCCCCAGGATTTGCAGTTGGGAATCCTACTTTTCTTGATTTATATTAATGATCTCGGTCTTGGTGCGCAGGGGACAATTTCAAAGTTTGCTTCAAATAAAAGATTTGGAGGTGTTGTAAACTGACAGCGTAAAACTTGAAAAGAACATAGGCCAGTTGGTGAAATTGGCAGATAGGTGTCAGATAAATTTCAATGTGCAATGTGAGAGGTGATTCATTTTGGTAGAAAGTACATAGAGAGATTATATCAAATTAACCTTACCATTGCAAAGATGATGCATGAGCATAGGGATCTGGATTTAAGTGTACAAGTGTCATTTTAGTAGGGGCATAGAGTACAAGAGCAAGGAGATGATATTGAACTTGTATAAGACCTAGTTAGACCTTAGCTGGAGTATTGTGGACAGTTCTGGGTACCACGCTTTTGGAAGGATGTGAATGCATTGGACAAAGTGCAAAAGAGGTTTACAAGAATAATTCCAAAAAATGGGATACTTCGATTATGAAAATAAATTGGAGGAGTTATGATTGTTTTCCTTTAAAAATCATGCAGGGGCTAGACAAAGTAGATACGGAGAAACTGTTACCCCTTGTCAATGAATTGAGAAGGAAGGGACACAGATTTTAAATGACTTGCAAAAGAAACAAATATAATGTTGAAAAAAAGAATTTTCACACAGGTGGTTTGATTTTGGAATATACTGCCTGGAATTGTGGTGGAGGCAGGTTCAATCGAGGTGTTCAAGAGAGAATTGGATGATTATTTCAATAGAAACAATATGCAGGAGTATTGTTAAAAAAAAGTTGCACTAAATCATAATGCTCTTTCAGATATGATGGGCCGAATGGTCTCCTTCTGCGCTAGGTACGTGATTAGGAAAGGATTGGAAGGTTATGAGCCAGGAGCAGGCAGGTGGGACTAGTTCACTTTGGGATTATGTTCAGCATGGACTGGTTGGACTGAAGGGTCTGTTTCCGTGCTGTGTAACTCTATGACTATGTCAGATATACCATAACCAGACACAAGGTCTGAGAATACAGCCTATGAATTTCCTGTTATATGTGAAATCTGTGCCTTTAGATTCATTACACTAGAATGCATTCTTGGTTTTTTTATTACTGTATGTACAACAACCTTTCACCTATTATTTCACATGTGGTCTTCTGATTATTCCATATTTCTCTCTTTCAGGAATGTAACTAACGAGGACTACCTTGTATTCATTCTGTTGAGATTCCTGTGTATGTTTTATTTTAATTTAAACATTTTTTTTACATACCTATTATTGTCTATGAGATAACAAAAACCAAAAGGTTTCCAAAGATGTAAGAAAGCAATTCCCTTACATTTCACAGCTCTCCTGTATGGCTGTGGAACTTTGGAGATGTAATTTATGAAGCAGGTGGAAGAAAGGAAACAGCAAGGTAGGAATGAGTATATCATTATATATAAGTTGTAAAATCGAATATGGCTACCATATGTACATAGACACAACATTTGATATCGATGTGGGAAAATACAAAATATACAAAACTATCTAAGCTTTTTTCCAAGGAGGCTTAGTGTTTGTGAAATGTGCTTTAACCTTTTTTGACCTCCTCTAAGTCTTGAGACTTAACTTTTTAAAATCCCAGCAAGAAATTGTGATTCCAGTAATTATTGAGCAGCTGGTGGAATGTATTCTGACTGTGCTCAGCTGTTCATATGCCTGGCCTCATGTAAATGACACAGGATGAAGGGACTTTACAACAGGCATCTGCTGACACTATGCAGCTCACTCTTGCAACACCAAGGTCATAGTCCTACCAGAAACAAAAATACACCATCTCAACACAACAAGCCAGATAGGCTGTCTTTGAAAATATTGAAGTAGAAACTGACAGAAGATATTTATGCCTTTTCAATGCATGCCTAGTGTATTTATAGTGCAACTGAGGATTAATGTCTAGTACATGAGTCTTTAGCTAGTGTAGGTTGACATTAACACAAGTTGAAGTGCCAGACATTTGGCAGCTAACACTAAATAAGCTATTTACTCAATATCACTTATTATTTCAATAAATATCAATTGTGTTCTAGTTTTAAACAAGAAAAAAATAATTAAATTTAGGGCAACTATTGATGAAATACTCATTTGTATTCATTTGTTAATTTATGATGGCCATTATCACTGTGCAGCAATGTGCAAAGAGTGACAACAAAGTGACTTCCTGGTGTAGTCTGAAGAATATCTTCAAAGCTATGAAGCATTGTGATTATCTGAGAAGTAATACATGACTTCCAGTCATCACCAAAGTGGTAACAAGAGGTCTACAAGATAAAACAGTTACAAATTGAGTTGTAGAGGAGGTTGGAAAATATCAGATGTATTAAGTATTGTCAAGCAATGCCACTTCCTTGAATCTATTCTTTATTTCTTTGCTTATACTTCCCAACATCAGATAAGGTTTGCCTTCCTTCTATCATAGAATGTGCTTTTGATTTTGACATGTTATCAGCCATATGCCTTTTCTATGCTGTGTTCTGTAGCCCATAACTATTGACTTTATATTCCTAGCTTTTACATTTCATCTCTGATCCCATTTATTTATATTGAATTTGATTTGCAAGCCATAAGCAAACTTTCACAAGCATTTCTGTGCATTGATTGCCTTTTCAGAATGGAAGATACTGCATAAAGATACAAGCAGATTAAGAACAGATTTTCATAAAATCGGAAGAGATGTCTCTTCTGCTCAGGAACAAGTCAACTTTTCTTGTGTAGTTATGTCATTGTAAGCTCAGCACATGTGCATGTGTAGGGAGCATGACGAATCTTGTGATGGGCAGGCAGGAAGTCAATGCCCCTGCTGTTACTTCGTGCGATTCCTGTCTCCACATTTAAAGGTGCAGTAGACAGACACTCATGCTGTACAAAATGGGGGAATTACTCAGGATCTTGGAGGGGATGCATCTATGTAAACATTCGGGCTTTTCCTTCCTTCCCTGGTCAGTCTATCTCCCTTCTCCAGACAGACTTTCACCATTTAGCAGCCTCTAATAGGAGTCATTAATTTGGTCCAATCAGGGGGTCCTGGCTGACAGATATAAACAGGAGTGTCAGGGAGAGGTGGGCGCCGCAGGGAGTGGAGTGCATCATTTCTCCCTCCAACTCTATTTTGATTTAATCCCAACCCTCCCCTTCACTATTTTGATCACACAGCACTGTCCCTTGATGTGAAGGGCAGTGTTTGTCACTGGCCACCTGGGTGTTTTCCTGTCTTCCTGGTGGTGGAATTTGAATAAAGAATCATGCACTTTGTGTCTTTCACTGTGTCTC